>NC_058374.1:66199318-66502348 GCF_018350175.1 Felis catus | reverse complement strand
TACCAGGTAGTGAAAAACCAGCAAGACTGTTTGAGGTATGAATGATTAGGAGACTTTTTTTTTTTCTCTTTTATTCATCATCAGGTTTTAAGGCAGGGATTTACTTTTTAGGTCTCTCCCAAGTGAATGTTTGTATCTAATTCATGCTACAATCAGGCAGTGTAGTAATTGTGATCCAAGCTCTATGTTGGTATTAGTCATTTATTGAATTCTCCACCTTGTGAGTCTTTCCCTCCCCTGCTTTTTTTGGTCTCTTATTTTTATGTCCTAAGGTGTCATGAAAAAGAAGCCCAAGATCAAGCTCTACAGGGTCACCTCTGCTTGTCTTTCTGGTTTTTCTTCTTCAGGTTCTGATTGGTCCTTACTGTTCTTGCCAGGTTACTAGAGCGTTTATAAAGACTTTGTGGCAAATTTTATTCAGCATTTTACAGTCTTTTCAGGTACACCTTCAGTCAGGGTGTTTAGTTTGTCATAACATGTAAAATGTAAATCTGGAAATTGACAGATAGGAGGAAAAAAGGTACAGCTAGATTAGAAAAATTAACCGATTAAGGTTGCTGGAAGGATGCTAAAAAAGATGTATGTAATATTCCAAGGAAAGATGTGCAAGAATAAATTAATTGATCTTTTAGTCATAAAGACTTGGAGAAAATGGAAGATCCTGACATATAGTTAACCTAATGGGGAGGAAAGATATAAAGAAAACAAAATGTTGTGATAGGCGGTTTACTGCACAAGCTATGAGATGGCATTTTTAGTTCAAAACCAAGTGGTACTCTCCAGAAGAAAATACTACAGTAGAAAGGAAGAAAGGATAGAGTAGTTTTAGAATATGTATAATTTACACTGTTAAATTTATAACTCAGCCTTTTTATTTTTATTTTTTTGCCTTCTTCCCAGTTAGGCTAAGAGCCAAGTCTCTTTACACATGGAGAACAGGGGATTATGTATTTGTTGCATCCATGTTGATATAGATTATCAGATATGAATTATATTCTTTTTTTTTTCAACGTTTATTTATTTTTGGGACAGAGAGAGACAGAGCATGAACGGGGGAGGGGCAGAGAGAGAGGGAGACACAGAATCGGAAACGGGCTCCAGGCTCTGAGCCATCCTGACGCGGGGCTCGAACTCCCGGACCGCGAGATCGTGACCTGGCTGAAGTCGGACGCTTAACCGACTGCGCCACCCAGGCGCCCCTGAATTATATTCTTGAGAACAGACACCCTTGTTGGGCTGCAATTCCACAACTTGTAGGTCCCAGGAATAACAGAAGAGTCTGAACTATGATTTGTGATGGGACAAAAGAACCATGAAGTATACTATGAGAGCATTAGGATTACTCTTTGGGGGATTCTTATGGACTTGTCTCTGTATTCCCTCATGTAACGCAGGGAACCATACACACACCTTGCATTTTCCTAGTGCACTTTTGTGTCAGCTGGAATCTATGTGAGCATAAATATACCAGATACATGTACAAAGAAAAATGTGTGCGAGTTCGACTTTGCTTAATTTTGCTTATGTATTACATATTTTCAGTGTATATGGAGCACCTGCTATGTGTAGACATTTATTGCTTCACAAGAGGTCTATGTCATGAACTTTACTCTTATGGATGTTATAATGTACTTGAGAAAAGAAATATGTGATGGTAACAAGTTAGGAATAAAATGCTAAACTTGTGTTACTTACTTCAAGCGCCATGGGATTGTGGAGAAGGCCAAACTTTGTGTGAGGTCGACAGGATGAAGTTTCTGGGGACAAATGGAACTTCTTCTAGGGATATGGAAGGTTTGAGGTGAAATAGGGAGCAGTTAGCATGATGAGGTGTATCAGGGCATGGGAATGGCCATAAAGAGGAAATAAACACCACGAAATAACCATGTTGATGAAAGGGGAAAGAAATATTGAAAACCAAGGTGAGGAATAGGTTTTAATCACATAATAGAAATTTTAGAACCCATGGGAGAAAGTTTTATTACATTATAGATATTATATTATGTTATATTACATATGGTAGACAATATGAAACGATGATTCTTGGGCCGATGTCTGATATGTTTAGCTTCATTAGGAAATGTGGATCTATAGGATAAACTCAAGGTTGAAACTAGGAAGGACTACATTTTGTTAGGAAAGAGCTAATCTCTTAGTAGTATGCCCTTTATTTGGTTCCATAAAAATAAAACATAATATTAGTTTATGATATAAAATTAACATAAATTATTAATCTATATAAATATATTTTTGTTGTTTTAGAGGAATTCCAGGGAAGAAATGTGGTACAATTATACTTACAGCAGAGGAATTAAACTGTTGCAGGGTAAGTAAATATTTCTTTGGTTTAAAAAGTATTTCCTATACTTCTGAAAAATATTTTTGAAACTATACTTAAATGATTTATTCTTGAGTAATTTTATAATTTAGACTATGTTATATAATTCTGTGGTCTGTAAGACATCATTTTAGATACTTAGCACTTTAACCAGAGAGACTACATTTATAGTCCAAAAAGGATATCAGTTATTGTAACAGTCTTTTTAAGAAATAGAAATTATTAAAATAAAACCTAATGTCAGTGTCATTAATGGGGAGGGGCATTACTATTAGAAATTATCAGTTGTACCAATCAGTTCAGTCCTTGTAAAAATTTTGAAGCCTTCTGTGTGATTTTCAAGGAGTGTTTCTATTCGTTTGACTTTAGTCCTTTTGCGTAACATACTTGTTTGTCCATAATTCTAATTGAATTAATTTAGAATTTATATAAGCTCCCATCTTTCGTTAGCTTGGGAAGCTCACGTTTGAAGAAAGGACCAGCTACTATTCCAACTAGGAATGTGATGATATAGAGTGCACAGTCAGTATTTTTAGAAAACTGCTATTTTTAGTTGTGATTTGCTGATATAGCCATTGACTCATGTTCAGTGATTTTACTGTCATCAAGAAATGAGGTGACGTCTTTGACACTCCACACTGGAACTAATGATAGCTCTCTGAATCTGAAGTCAATATTGACTATTTAATGTGGCCCAGAGGATCCCTGGGAATTGTTGTTTCTGGGAGGGGAAAAAAGAAGATTGTCCTGGATTAAACCTCGGGGGTTTTTTATTTTCAACTTTTGCTTCATAATTTTAGAAACAGAAGTTCCCAAAGAATACTAAAAACTTAATGCTTAGACACTGGCTACAGTTTTCATATAGAGAACTACTATTTATTATCTGAGTGTGTAATTATTATCTGATTATGTAACTTTAATCTCTAGAGGTTGTCTTTAAAGATAATTACTATGGCTTTATATGCATAATATATTTCTAAGACAATATGGTCAGAATCCTGCGAGCAAATGATGGAAACTGAAATTTTGGTGGGGTAGGGAGTGGCCAGTGAGATAACAAAAGGGAAGTTTAGTAATAGTGTTGTGGAGCTGATTAAACAAGAAATATTAGAATTTAAGTAGTTAAAATGCATTTAAATTGAGACCCTCTTCTTCTTCCTTCACTCTTTTTGTGGTATCTGACTGCTTAGATCTGTTTTTCTTGTCTAAAATGCCCAGAGCCGGGGCGCCTGGGTGGCGCAGTCGGTTAAGCGGCCGACTTCAGCCAGGTCACGATCTCGCGGTCCGGGAGTTCGAGCCCCGTGTCAGGCTCTGGGCTGATGGCTCAGAGCCTGGAGCCTGCTTCCGATTCTGTGTCTCCCTCTCTCTCTGCCCCTCCCCCGTTCATGCTCTGTCTCTCTCTGTCCCAAAAATAAATAAACGTTGAAAAAAAAAAAATAAAATGCCCAGAGCCTAAATGCCCAGTACAATGCTGTTAAAGACCAAACTAAGTTGAGTTCTGGATTTGTTATGAATTTGTGTTTTATCTTATGAAATCCCTTGACTCTTCTGATTTATTTTCCATATTTGCAAGTGGGGGGGAAGCCAGATGTGAACCAAGTCACTAGAATATTTTAAAAAATTCTCCCAGCTCTCATAATTGACTATCGTGACATTAAATCTGAAAGTATAACATACATGAAAACATTTTATGTATACTAAAAATGCACCACAAAAAGTGTAACACTTTAATTGCAGAAATATTACTTACCATCTTATTCTTTGTTAAAATGACACAATGATTCCTTAAAATTATATCATCTAATGATCATTTATACTTCTTGTCTCTAAATTTATATACGTGTATATATGTATTTTGTACAGTGAGGGAAGAAAGAGAAAGTGAAGTTCAAGGTCAATACGATACATGTTTTTTGTGTTGACATTAGCATGCCATTTTGCCAAAATCTTGGTGTTAAGGTAATTTTGTGTTATGCCAGTGAACACATGATGATTAGTTCTATTTCAAAATAGAACCAATATACCAAGGGCATAGATTGAGTACGGCCAGGTTGCATCTTAAATACCTTCCACTTTAAATTCTATTGTTTTCCTTGGAAGAGCAGAAAGGAACAGGAAAGCTTACATGCAAATGAAGTGGAATCTGTTACTTAGTCATCTAGAGGCATTTACCACTCTTTCTGCTACTAAAGCCTTTAGAATATCTGGAATTATCTTCCAATAAGTAAACACATATTTATTATACTTAACAATTATAGATCTAATATTTTAAAAACATTGCTTAGAATCTAGATTTGACTTGACTTACGTATGGTGTGTTCTCAGTCTTACCTACAGCCTTATTGATAATCAGCATCATTGAGGTGTATAAACCTTGAAATAATATTACTATGCTCATATAGTAGAAGAAGCAAATATATTCAAAACAATGTTCATAGTTACTTCAGAAGAGGCAGTGCCTGTTAAACGTACATTTAAGGGTACCTTGAAAATATCAGGCATTATCACAGAAATTTGAATGAAATAACTATTTCGCATTTGACATCCTACAAATTGATGGTTTTTTTTTCTTTAAAACACATTGTTAGTTATTTACGTGGGCACAACTTTGGAACCAGGGCACCTAGATTTCAGTCTTGCCTCTTTCAATATTCAGCTGGGTGAGTTTATGTTCTCGGAGCTTTAATTTCTGCATTTGTAAAATGCTAGATGTCTTGATATCTTCCCCAGATAGTTACTTGGTAGAATAAAAAAGAGGCAGAATTTGAACGATGTGTAAATTATAAATTTGTACAAATTTTTATTTTTACTGTGATTTTTTATTTATTTATTTATTTATATTGAGGGAGAGAGAGAGACAGTGCAAGTGGGGGAGGAGCAGAGAGAGAGGGAGACAGAATCCCAAGCAGGCTTCGCACTATCAGCTCAGAGCCCAATGCAGGGCTCGATTTCATGGACCATGAGAACATAACCTGAGCCGAAATTAAGAGTTATATGCTTACCCAACTGAGTCATCCAGACGCCCCTTAGTGTGATAATTTTAATTATCTCAACCTAGTATTACATTATTTCAAAATGCAACTTTTGTAATAGATCTATCAAATGCCAGCATAAGAATTAATGCAATTTTTTAAATTATAATCATTTTTTAATATATTTTGAGAGAGAGAAAGAGAGAGCTGGAGAGGGTCAGAAAGAGACGGAGAGAGAGAATCCCAAGCAGACTCCTCACCGTCAGTGCAGAGCCCGATGAGGGGTTCGATTTCACAAACTGCAAGATCATGACCTGAGCCGAAATCAAGAATTAGATGCTCAACTGACTGAGCCACCCAGGTGCTCCAGAAATAATGCAATTTTGCATCAATTTGCATAATTTGATAGAGTTGTTCACTCAGTGCTTTAAAAGTAGCTTGAAATTATCCAGAAATAATGTTTTTCCTTCTGGTTAATTGATTGATTGATTCCACAATATTTACAAAACATACAATATGCTAGTCCCTGGAATGGATGCTTAGAGCACAATGGTGAGAAAAAACAACAACAAACAACCCCTGTCCTTGTCTTTAATGAACAAGTAGTTTGTGGGAAAGACAGACACTAGTCAGATGACCATGCAGGTAAATATGTCATGATGTATACAAGTGATCCAATGTGAGAGAGTACGATGGAGAATCTCATTTATATTGGAGAGGGGATCACTGCAGGCTTCTTTGAGAAAATGACATTTAAGCTTAACCCTAAGGAATGGTTTGCCAGTTAAATGAAAGAATTCCACTGAAACGCACAACTTGCATAAAATTGTGAGGAGGGAAGGAAGTGTGTCAGGTGTGTGTTGGCAAAGGGCTAGGAGTGGGAGACGATGGAGACAAAACTTTGGGGGATGAAGGTGGAGAAGAAGGCTGCTCAGAGCCCATTTAGGGCTGGGCTTTGTAGACCACGTTACATTTCTGTGTTTATCCTCAATACAAGAGAAAGCCTTGAAGCATTTTAAACTATGAACAATATTATTTCTTTTATGTTTGGGGAACACCATGGCGTCTACTGAATGGAACATGGGTTGGAGATTTTCAAGAGTAGGAGGGGGAGAAAGGAATAAATGCCACTGTGCATGTCCCAGGCAAGAGGAGATTGGCTCAGACTAAGGGGAGGCCAGTGTAGCCAGACTGAAGATTTGAGAAATCTTTTAGAGGTGGAATGGTGTGACTTGATGGTTTGGATAAAGGGTCAGGAAAAGGAAGGAGTCAAGGGCAGCTTCCTTGATTGCTCTGACTGGATGACTAACCCCTAATTGAGCTGGGAAGATTGCAGGAGGAGCAAGTTAGATTTGAATGAGTGAAAAGTGCCTGTGGCATATCCGAGTGGATTTCTTCCACAGGAAGCTTATTTTACTGGTGTGAAGCATTGAAGACAAACCTTAAGATTCTCTCAGGTGGCATAAAGCACAAGAGATTTAAAAAACACAACTTTGCAACGATGCTTATATATTTCTAAAAATAAGTAAATGCTTGTCTTTTCCTCCCAGAAATTAGTTTTCTTTTGTGCTAGATGCAGATGGAATCCCTGCTAAATTGCTAACTTGGGTAATTGCAAAACATATTTCCCCCAAGTTTATACAATTTAGTACATTGAAAACAATCTTTATTTTTTATTTTATTTTTTAAGGTTTCTTTTTTAAATGTTTATTTATTTTTGAGAAGAGAGTGTACATGTGCATGCAAATGGGAGAGGGGAAGAGAGATTGGGGGACAGAGGATCTGAAGCCGGCTTTGTGCTGACAGCTGAGAACCCAGTGCGGGTCTTGAATTCACGAACTGGGAGATCATGACCTGAGCAGAAGTTGGATGGTTAACCAACTGAGCCACCCAGGCGCCCCAATGTTTTTTAATCAATTATTTTTTTTGCAAATCTTAAGGAATATAATTTGAAAAACTACAACTTGGTATTACATTTACCAGTGATGAAAAGTTGTTTCATTAATATTTAATCTCTGTGAAGATTTATTCGCAATTTGAAGTACATACATTTCACTAATCTGTTATGCATTTTGAGTATATCAGAATGTTTTTTTTGGTGGTTTATGTTTTGGTCCAGGCACTTTGAAAGAATGTGTGTGTATGTGTGTGTGTGTGTGTGTGTGTGTGTGTGTGTGTGTGTGTATACATCAGGATGATTTTCTCACTGCTTCCTTAAAGAATAGTAAAGAGTTTTTTGCTCTTTCAACCTCAGATTTGAAAAGTGATCATGGTTGAGAGGTTTGAGGTGTTAGTGGTGCCCATATTCTTGCCTTTGTTCTTTAAATTTTCTTTAAAATACATATTGGTTATTATGCCTGTTCAGCAGTGACCTCTGCTATGAGTGTTCCTCTGTGACGAGTGTTCCTCTGGCAGAAGTTACTGCATCGGTGCTAAATTCCAAAGTAAAATGACACCATACCAATGCTTTGAAGACCAGAAATCTAGAGCTATGAACTTCTAAAAGGGCAGAAATATGTCTTATTCATCTCTCTATTCCCGGATTCTAGTCTGAGTACTTGAGAAGTGTTTGCTAGGTGAATGAATGAATGAATGAATGAATGAAAAAGAGACATAGCATCATCTCTTGTATAGTGTTCCTTTAAATGCTGAAGTAATGGGAATTTTAGGTGGATGTTTATTTCTTTTTTATTTTTTTGAGGGAGAGTGAGCAGGGGAAGGGCACAAGGAGAGGGAGAGAGAGAATCCTAAGACAGCTCCACATCCAGCATGGAGCCCAACTTAGTGCGGGATCTCACAACCTTGAGAACATGACCAGAGGCGAAATCAAGAGTTGGAAGCTTGACTGACTGAGCCACCTAGACACCCCTACGTAGATTTTAATAAATAATTGTTGGACTCTGCAAAATAAAAAAGTGGTGAATAAGAGTGTGCCTTTGTAGTCATAGTTAATACCAAATAGTATTTAAAACTGCAACCTCTTGGTTGAATCTGAATTACTTTGACACTCTATGTCTTTTCAAAATTGTCAGCATCTCTTTTCAGTTAAAAAAAACAAGTCAGAATGCTGATTTTTATTTTTAAATTATTTATTTCTACCTTTCAAAGGTACTTCTCCTACATAATTGAACAATGTTTAACTTCCTTAATGTATGATACTCCAGCTTGTTTACTTTTTTTTTAATTTTTTTTTTTTAACGTTTATTTCTGAGACAGAGACAGAGCATGAACGGGGGAGGGTCAGAGAGAGAGGGAGACACAGAATCTGAAACAGGCTCCAGGCTCTGAGCGGTCAGCACAGAGCCCGACGCGGGGCTCGAACTCACGGACTGTGAGATCGTGACCTGGCTGAAGTCGGCCGCTTAACCGACTGCGCCACCCAGGCGCCCCCAGCTTGTTTACTTTTAAGCTAAACCATGTAGCTTATGAGTGCTTAAATATATACATTGATAACAATTACTGATTTGCCTTAATAATTAACATACAAGTGTGTAATTAAACTACAGAAAACATGAAAGTGCTTTACTTTTCTTGAAGCCCAATATAATAGGAATTATTATTAAGACATTGTAATACTTACGTATAATTAAAAAGGAACCCTTTTTCCCCCTAGATAGACAATTATGTGGTCAGTCTGGATCTGTCTTGTACCTCATTTAGTGATCTAAAATATCTTAACACCTAATCCATGGCAGATATGCAGTAGATGATAAGTACTTATTTCCTGAGAAATTAAAAAAGCTATGTTCTAAAAATGTGTACTTGAATAACTGAAGGTGTGAACGGAGATCTTGTATTATAATATTGAATATCTAGAGTCATACTTAATATCACTTTTCCAGGGAGAATGTTAGAAGTTAAAAAAAAGTATTAGTTCTCTGACTAAAACAAAAACTTGCAGAGCCAGTTTTTTAGTCTCACAACCCTTTGAAAAGTAATTTATGTTGTCCGGGATTCTTGCACACTTGGCCATTTGCATTAAAATGGTAAATTTGTTTTCTTGTCAAGTCTTACTTGTGATCTGCAGTTTCTAGTTATTTATAACCCAGGTTTTGAGATATTTTATTAATTTTGTTTGTAGGATGCTGTTCTGATGCAATTTTGTGCGAACAAATTGGACAAGAAGGACTTTTTTGGAAAGTCAGACCCTTTTCTTGTATTTTATCGAAGTAATGAAGATGGCAGGTAGATTTATCTTTTATGCTTTTTGACTCTATAGTAAGAATGATATTTGAATGATTATTTTTTCTCAGAGAAGCTCAGTAAATTGATAAACAGTAACATATTTTGGTATTTTAAAAATTGATTTGATTTTTGCATCTCAATAACAATGTATAATTTTACAAGCATTTTATATGTTTTGTGTGATGTTTAAAATGAATGATTTTTCAGCTTCAAAGAAACATTTCCCCTGTACTTTCCCTACACTTATAATATTGCCTTAATAGTATGAAAGAGTTATATTTTTGTGGAAATCTAAAATGCTAAAACTAAGGTTTTGGGTTATAAAATTGAAAAACCATCTTTTTTGAGAAGGATTTTGATTTTATGGGTTGTTTTTTACACTGCAGGTTTGGGATTTTTTTCCCCAATAATATTTACCTAACATGCAATAACATTTGTCATTACATTTTTGTAGTTTGAATTCTTTTGGCAGTCATGATTAGATTGGTTTCTATATGGCTTGAAAATTTATCTATGGGTTGCAAAATATGATTTAATATGTATGATTCTATCATTAAATATATCTTATTTTTTCTGTTGTGATTCATATTGTACTGTCAGTATCTGTGGGCAAGTTTAGTGGTAAAATTATGGACTAAGGTTCTATTGCCCAAGTTTAAATCATGGCTTTGCTACTTAATAGCTATGAGACCATAGGCAAGGTTTTTAACCCATATGCAACTCAGTTTCCTTATCTGTAAAATGGGCTAAGAATCACAGCTACTTCACAGGGTTGTTGACAGTACTGAGTTACTACACAAAACAATGGAAGCTTGCTTAATACATAAAACATAAATGTTAGCTGTTATTGTTATTATTAATCTTATTGTATAGTGTTCCTTTTTTGTTTTCCTGAACTGCGTGCAAAGTATTAGCTAAAGGGAAAATATTATTTCATGGATTAAGAATGAAGGGAACAGAAAGATAAAAACCTGTGACTACTGCTACACTTACAAATGAAATTACCCATGTTAATGTTCTAAAACAAGTATATAAAATGTTACATAAAAATAGAATATTTGCTACTTAAAACATTGCTACTGAGCAATATCAAATGATGCTTTGCTCATTGTGAGATTTTTGTGGATACAAATGAGCAACTGTTGGCAATGCTGTTAGGGTGTCTTATTATCACGTTTTTCGTACTTCACTTCTATCTTAGTGGTAAAAATGCCGATGTACTTTTATCCATGTGAAAAACATGGGACAACGAAGAAAATAGTTATTTGCCAGTCATTTCAAAGGTAGAAAAAGACTAAAGAGTGGTTCAAGATTTTTTAGTCAAAAGAGTGTTATCTCTCCTCCTGTCTGAACTACTTATTTTCTGAACTTTCTATTTTTGTTACTAGTTTTCTTTATTTATAAACATTAATTGTATAATTAGAGAATCTCAGTCCCTCACACATGAGTTATATTATGAAAATTAATCATGTGTGTAAAAAATGGTAGTAATTTATTCATTACATAAAATGTAAATATTAAGAAAAGAGTACAATTAATCAAAAAAGTCTCAAGTCATTTAAAAACTGTTGCTAAAATTTGGTGAATCTCATTTCAGAAAACTTTCCATTTTATTACACACAGCAAACTAGGTCACCATCTATATTCAAATATATATTTTAAATCATATATGCTAGTGCATTATGTATATTTATGCTTTGTTTTGATGACTTTTGAATGAGTAAAAATGCTTTTACTCCTAACTTTTTATGTGTAAGTCTCTATTTTTAACTGCAAAGATTTTAGCTTTATTTTTAACATTTATTTGAATATGAAGCTATTTCAAAAATTGTCTGTTGTGGGGCGCCTGGGTGGCGCAGTCGGTTAAGCGTCCGACTTCAGCCAGGTCACGATCTCGCGGTCCGTGAGTTCGAGCCCCACGTCGGGCTCTGGGCTGATGGCTCAGAGCCTGGAGCCTGTTTCCGATTCTGTGTCTCCCTCTCTCTCTGCCCCTCCCCTGTTCATGCTCTGTCTCGCTCTGTCCCAAAAACAAATTAAAAAAAAAAAAAAAGTTGAAAAAAAAATTGTCTGTTGCTTACTGTGTTTGAGCCTCATTTTATAAGATAGGGTAAAACTTAGTTTTAATAGAAGCATTAATAAAGATCCTTAACAACCTATGATTATAAATTCTTATTTTCTTGCTGTCACATTTATTTAGTAACTTAAACTATATTCATAATTAGATAACAATGTCCCCTTGGAATAGCTGCTTTTTTAGTAAAAGGTATATATAATCCTATTTGGTGTATATATATATATATATATAGAGAGAGAGAGAGAGAGAGAGAGAGAGAGAGAGAGAGAGAGAGATCTATAAATATAGATATATGTATTTATGTAGCAATAAATATAGATCAATAAAGTAAGTCACTTTCTTAAGAGCAAAGGTTATCAACATATTTAATTATGGCTGTTTATACTATGACCATAACAGAAGTTCTGATTTAACCATAAACAAAAAGACCAAAAAGTTAATAAATTGTTGGGCATGTTAGTTTGAAGGTAGTCAGGCGGTTGCTCTATCTCTATCTACCTATCCATCCATGTATCTAGATATCATCTATCTAGATATCTATCTGTCTCTACCACCATACCAAAGACTTGATATATATAAGAATATGATATAAGAAGAGAAAGTCCCTTTGTAGATTTTTAATAATGTATTATGAAGGGAGGTGGATTCCTGTTTCTAAACAGGACAGTTGACTTTTGTACAAAATGGGTTTAAATTCCACAGGTCCACTTAAACGTGGACTGTTTTTTCAATGTTTTTATTTTTTTTTTTTTAGAGAGAGAGTGAGTTGTGAGAGTAAGTGGGGGAGGGGCAGAGAGAGGGGACAGAGGATCAGAAGCAGGCTCTGCACTGACAGCAGTGAGCTCCATGTGGGGCTCAAAATCACGAATCATGAGATCATGACCTGAGCCAAAGTCAGATGCTCAACCGATTGAGCCACCCAGGTGCCCCAGATTTTTTTTTTTTTGATATAGTACAGTACTGTAAATGCATTTTCTCTTCCTTATGATTTTTTCAAGTAATGTTTTCTTTTCTCTAGCTTACTTTATTGCAAGAATACAGTATATAATACACATACAAAATATGTGTTTATTGTTTATATTATTGGTAAGGCTTCTGATCAACAGTAGACTATTATTAGTAGTTCAGTTTTGGAGGAGTCAACAGTTACATGCAGGTTTTTGACTGTGTGGTTGGTTAATGCCTCTAACCTCTGAATTATTCAAGGGTCAACTGTATATGTAATTTTGGGGGCAAAATTACATATTTTGGGGAGAGAGAGACATAGTGTGATCTGGGGAGGGGTAGAGAAAAAGGGAGACACAGAATCTGAAGCAGGCTCCAGGCTCTGAGCTGTCAGCACAGAACCCGAAGCGGGGCTTGAACTCAGCAACCGTGAGATCATGACCTGAGCTGAAGTCGGACGCTTAACCGACTGCGCCACCCAGGTGCCTCTCTCCCCATGAATTTTTCTTAACCATTTTTGTGTACTGTCTTTTCTCATTTGATTCCTTCTGTGTTTTTCCTGCCTATTCCTTCCTTATGTCCTTTGCTTTTCTTCCATCTTAGGTATCTCAATGACCCTTTTTTGAATCTTCTCAGTCTGTCTTCCATCTTTCTTTTCATGGCTTTTGCCCCTAAAGTGCTTTTGGGTGAGTCAACTCTGAGAGCATATAACCACAGATCTGTTCTCTTGAGCTTGTGAATTTAGTGGCAGGAGTTTGTTTAGATGGGCGAGGGTACTACCAGAAAGGGGATAGCACTAATGCCATAAATCTTGTAATGAATACTTGATCCTTTTAGATTATGTTTCTATTTGATCTCTTAATAGAAATAGACTTTTCTTGACTGAGAGGAGGAAAATCAACTCAGAGCCTTTTTGAAATGAGAGTATTTTCTTGTGGGGGTTATGTGCAGTATGTCCACTACGGTGATTATTGTCATATTCTCATGTTCATGACTGTTACTGGGGTCCCTGTGTTTGAAACACTTCATTACTAAGGTCTTCCTGAGGATTGGGTTTGGGTATCATTCTGGCCAGGATAATTTCATAGCTCATGAACTTTGCATACATTTATGTTAGGCAAAAACATTTCCAGGACCTAATTGATATATGGAGATTGAGTGGTTCGGTGGAAACAACATTGGAATTTGAATCGGAAAACCACCTTTAAGGCTACATAGATTTGACCTCTTATTGTGTACTCTTTAGATATATAGAGCCCATGGTTTAGATAAAGAAAGAACTATAAGCTGGGTTGTCTCACTATAAATTCATGATGTTTACCTTAAGTGGGGCCCTTAGGCCTCTTCAAGAATCCTACTTTTTAACTTAATCCACCAACTTTCCCTCTCTCCCAGACACTTGAGCACATCTGCTCACTTTCTTCTTTGCTGATGATCATGCTTCCTATTTCATAAGAAAATGGAGGCAGTTGGAGAACTTTCTCATCCCATCACAGCATCTCTGGTACACTCTGCCTTCTTGAATGTTCCTGGAGAATGACTGAGGTCCCAAGGCCAACTTCTGCATTGATGCCCAGGATCCCATCCACTTTCGTCTATTTAAGGACATTGCTGTAGCCTTTCTCCCCTCTCTCTTATGCATCATAAATTGTTTCCCTATCTACTGGGACTTCTCCTTCAGTATACAACCTTGCTGTTTTTTCTTCCATCTTGGAGAGAAAAATTTAAAGTAACGAAAACCACAAACTTTCTAGGGACTAATCTATCCCCTGAAGCTACCCCCAATTTCTCTTTACAATTAAACTCTCCAAACATATTGTTTCCACACTCTGTTTCTGTTTCTCTTTTCTGTCTTCAACCCACCCAACCAGGTTTTTGTTCTCAGCACTATAACAAGCTAATCTTGTTGGGCATACATAGATATTTTTCACTGTTTGATTTGTCATCACAATTTTTATAGAGATTATTTACAAAGCAACTTTAGAATTTATTGAATGTGCAAAAGATCGTCTTTCACAAACTTATTGCAGAATCTCATTGCTTTGTGTGGTAGTGAGCTTATCGTTAAAGTTTTAAAACAAATCTCTTTTTGCTAAATGATATACCAGCCACAGAGAGACTGACAACATTTGTTCTACACAAGAAAGAAAAAGAATTATTACTACTTAAGCCGTATATAATAACTGAATTATAAAAATAACTGAAAACTTTTTTTTTACAGTTTTACAATTTGTCATAAAACAGAAGTTGTCAAAAACACTCTAAATCCTGTATGGCAAGCATTCAAGATCTCAGTCAGAGCATTATGTAATGGTGATTATGACAGGTAAAATAAATGACGATTTTTCTGAGAGTTTTGAATATTTACTATAGATTTTGTATCTGATAATCTAAGCCAAATTTAAAAAAATTAGGGTGCTTCTTTACCTATGTAAATGTGTATTTACCAACAGACGATGTATTCAGAATTTTTGAATAGCTTTTTTTTTTATTCATGATAATTTGGGAAGAGGGATAATTTGACTAAAGTTTGGTTAAACTGATTGATTTTCCAAGGCCAAAAATGTGCAAAATGCTAAAAATACATTAAATTTTAGTTTGTTTTGACATATTATTCAAAAGTCACTGTAGAATTTTCATTGCCTCAATGCTTTAATTTGGCATTATCTTTCTGGAGTGGAATCATAGTAAATCAGACTATGACTACATCTATTATCAACTCTGAGGCGTTCTTGAAAATGCTGTTATTATTATTATTTAACTTACATCCAAGTTAGTTAGCATTTGGTGCAGCAATGATTTCAGGAGTAGATTCCTTGATGCCCCTTACCCATTTAGCCCATCCCCCCTCCCACAGCCCCTCCAGTTCTCCATATTTAAGAGTCTCCTATGGAAAATGCTATTTGGCATCACTGTTCTCATGGATGTTGAATCATAAAAGTTATATAGATGGAGGACAGGGAGATTCTGGTGCTTTATAAGTAACTGGGTGAGGTGACCCTGAAGATCCTCCCACAATATACCTTAAGATTTCTTGACATTAAAGTTTTTTTTCTTTTTCAAATAGAAGTTGATTATGAGGTTTATAATTAAAGCCCTTACCCCCAAAGGAAAAGCAAATAAATAGAAAGTAAAAACCCAATATCTTTGCTATTTTATTTATCTTGTTACTTGAGTATTAGAAAAATGCAAATTTATTCTATTAACTAGTGTAGAAGGAACTATTGATTAGCAGCATGTCGTTAAATTTCCTTGAAAATTGGAGTTGAATGTCATTTTTATTCATTTAACAAGATCATAACTTTATCTAACTGAACTCATTTTGTAATAAAGTGGTTCTTGCAGTGTGGTTCTTGATGAGCAGCGTCAGCATCACCTGGTTTAACTTGGTAGGAATTCAAATTCTTAGGCCCCAACTCAAGCCCACTGAACTGGGAACTCTGGGCATGAAGTCCAACAATTCAAGGTGTGAGAAGCTTTCCATGTGATTGTGATTCATGCTAAAATCGAGAAATCCTGCTCTAACACAATGGTTTTCAAGAGTAGGAAAGTAGTTGCAGACCTTCTCGTTGAGGAGCTATGTCAAATTCCGCATGCTCCTCCCATATACTTTCCCTATGCCTTTGAAGAATCAATAAGATTTGAAAAACCCATTTTAAGGTATAAATCAAAATATAGTAATAAAATCAACAAAATCAACTTCAAACTATTTTATGAAACTTACATTATTTCATCTAAGAAAAGCTGCAACTTATTTTTTAATGCTCAGTCATGTTATTTTAATCTTACTAAGTAACTCTATGTGTATGTTTTCCTCATGGACAGAACAATCAAAGTAGAGGTGTATGACTGGGATCGAGACGGGAGGTAAGACAATCTCTTCTTTTATTCTTGCTGTTGAAATTTGTTTTCTTTAAAAATATATCAATATGACCATATGTTTTAATTTTAATCTTCAGTTTGCAGATTGTGTGATGTTGCCAAATGTTACTGAGGTGCTTACATGGGATTTTAAGCGTTAGTGTGATTTTCCAATTTGGAGAATAAAATAGAGGTCTTCCTCATTTTTAGTAACATTGCAGATTTTCAACTGGGACTTCATTTTTCATTGGAAAACTTACAGATGTCTTATATAGCTGCATAGTAGTGATTCTCAAATGTCTGTGCCTCATAACTTCCCTGAAGATTCCTATAACTTTTTATGCCCTGTCATCCATGGGAACACTTGAGTACCCTGAACCCCCCTAAAAAAGGCACATACCTCACAAACAAAAAACAAAACAAAACTCTAGAATTATGTCTGGTGATTGCCAATGTTCAGAGCTCCAAAATCATGGTTTTCCTCTGCATATCACAGTACATGTTAAATACTAACAGAGAAGTTACACACTACTTTTTTCTCTTTCTTCTTTATTTTTCCACTGTTTCTACTGTTTTAAGTAGGATTGATACTGAGGTGTTTTTAAAAACTATTTTTTTTAACATTTATTCATTTTTGAGAGACAGTGTGTGAGAGTGAGGGAGGGGCAGGGAGAGAGGGAGACACAGAATTTGAAGCAGGCTCCAGGCTCTGAGCTGTCAGCACAGAGCCTGACATGGGGCTCGAACCCACAAACTCAGATCATGTTCTGAGCCAAAATCAGATGTTTAACTGACCCAGCCACCCAGGTGCCCCAATGCTGATGTGGTTTTAAATGATGTTAAGCCAAGGGACCCAGAAATGCTCACATCTCACTTTGCCCTAGGTCATTCCTTTTTTTTAAAATATAATTTATTATCGAATTGGCTTCCGTACAACACCCAGTGCTCATCCTGACAAGTGCCTGCTCATTGCCCATCACCCATTTTCCCCTCTCCCCCACCCCCATCCATTCATTTGCATACATGGTCCAATTGGTGACGTGGAATTTGGCCCAACTAGTATTTTCTCCTTTTTGTGGACTGATAAGGGAGGATGGAGAGAGAGGTGAAGATAATATCCCACACTTCAGCTCTCACCAAATAATTGGTTTCATTCTTCAAGTGGTATCTCAAGCATGACTGTGCTAAAGCATCCTAACACCATTTGAAGTTACTCTTTTTTTAAGTTTATTTATTTATTTTTGAAAGAGAGAGAGCACAAGTGAGGTAGGGGCAGAGAGAGAAGGAGAGAGAGAGAATCCCAAGAAGGCTCTGTACTGTCAGCATAGAGCCCAATGGGGGGGGGGGTGGCTCGAACTCACAAACTGCAAGATCATGACCTGAGCCGAAGTCCAGAGTTGGATGCTTAACTGACTGAGCCACCCAGGCAACCCTAAAGTTACTCTGAAAGATAATCAATTTCTACATGAATTCTGGAGAAATCTCAGTAGAAAACATTATGTTTTCTCATAGAGACATATGCTCGCTCCATTGCTTCATTAAACTTTATTCACTGAGAAAATGAGTTTTGTACCTCAGAATAAATAGAAGAAATAATGCCAATCTGAGTAAAGCAGGACTTTATGCTTTATATCATACCCTGTTTTAAATTTTAATTGAGAAGGCAACAATGGTGGCCTTTCTCTATTAGGAAATTAGGGAAATTTTAATTTGAACACTTTGAAATGAAGTGTATAAATTCAGATTTCATTTGCATCTATGACCTTTAATCTAAAATTTGCAGACATTGTAGATGTTTTATTGTCCTGCTTTGAAAAGTGAGATTTTATGACTCTCCTTCTGTCTTCCAGTCTACTTCTGAGCCACAAAAATTTTGAATAGTTTTGGAGATCAGAATTACCTTGGAATTTAATTATCATTTTTCTTTCTTTTTTGATATTGGAGTTTGGAGCATATGATTTATTGAATATTTTTAATATGCCAGGTATTCTCTCAGCATTTTTCATGTTATTCCTTATTTAATTTTCACAGTAAGAGATAGGTAGTGTATTAATGCTATTTTACAGATAAAAAAAATCAAGGCAAAGAAGTAATGTGCCTAGGTCCCACAAGTAACAAATGGTGGAGCCAGGACTTGAACCCTGGCAGTGTTCTTCGTCCAACAGTTCACTCATAAATAATACACTATATATCTCTAACATTATAATTATAAATCATGGCATATAAATAAAAGCCTTCAACCTGGACATTGGTCTTACTCTATGATTCTTTGGCAATTGATAATGTTGTAATGAAGAAGAATGCAAGTACTATTTAAGAAACGTTTTAACGTAAGTGTGCCATTACCTAACATTTTATATCACTCGGAGAGGTGGATGAAGCTTTCCTAGGTAGCAAGTCTTATGTAATAGGAAGTTAGGAGAGGTAAATGAGTATTTCAGATCTTGAAAGAATCTTGATAGCTATCCAGTTGTATAAACGAGCTGTCTTAGATTATGAGAATAAGAGCTTGGAGAACAAGCGCATGAGGGAGAGTAGAAATAGAAAGATAGGGGGATTATAGAATGTAGTTAAAGGAAGTGAAGGATTTGGGTCATTAGATTAGGGTTTTTTTTTTTGATATACAATGATTTACTTTTGAGACATGAATTTAGATGGAAAGAAAACATTTAGGTATTGAAATTTGATGAACTCATCTTGTCATTGGATCTTCACCTATTGGTGGTAGTGGATCCCATGTTGATTTAATTTTAAATTCCACCTCCATATACCATCATTAACAGCATGTTCAAAAGAACTCTCAGGAGTAAGACTGTCTGACAATAAAAAGGGGATGAAGGTGGCAGGGGAAGGATTGTTAGGGGGAACTTTGAACATTCCTTGGAAATGAATTATATGATTAGCAGAATAATTGCAGGAGTGTATTATAATTTTATAACTGGGGTAATAATTTTTTAACGGGTCAAAATGCTCTTTCTTTAATCCAGAATATAGATCCATATTTTAATCTAAGAAACTTCAGTGCATAATTTTCTATGACCCGGGTATAGTAATTAGCTTTTCAGTGTTAGCAAAATGATGTTTGAGAATGACATATAAAAAGCAAAATTAAAATAATTAAATAATTTTAGATAAGTCTTTCTTCTAAATAAATATGATTGATGAAATTTGAAAGGCACATTAGTCTCTAATAACAATAATGCCTAAAAGCCATAGAATCCAGATACTAGTTTTATAATGTGTAGTAGTCACTGTAGATTGTTCTACAAGTTGATATTCCAGCTTGTGGTTACATATGCTTATGATAACATGGTTATTATACTTTCTACACGCATTTTGTTTATCTGACATAATTTCCCAATGTAGATGTTCTTTCCTGAAATCAGGGTGAACATGATTTGACATTCATTATATTTCATGATACAATGTAATTATCAGCAGAAACTGTTTCCTGTTGTCTTTAGTATTTGTCACGAATGATGTACATGTATCAATTTTTAAATTCTGTATCTAGGTTGAGAACTTTTGTTTCCTCTATTTAGAAAAAAGATTATTTACTCAGTGGATTCCTCTCACCTGTTTTTGACAGCTATATCAGCATTGTCCAGTATAAATATAATGCAAATCACATATGTAATTTAAAATTCTCTAGTAGCAACATTGAAAACTAAAAATAAACCAATGAAAATGATGTAATAATATATTTTATTTAATTCTATATATGCAAAATATTATTTTAATATAGAATCAATATCAATATAATTAGTAATGAGACATTTTACATTTTTTATACTAAGTCTTTGAAATCCGGTATGTTATTGACGCTTGCAGCATACCTCATTCAGACTGACTGTATTCCAAGTGCCCTATTGCAACATCTGGTTGGCAACTGTCATACTGGATAGCACCATGTAAAGTTTAATTAAACCCATATAATATACATCTTAAGTAACTTTATATCAGCTCTTTGTTTTATTTTTAAATCAGTTTTATTTGTCTGTATGTCATTGTTTTGAGTGTCCCCTTACAAAGTGGGGGAAAACTGTTCAGATATCTATATTATTTTGTGTATGAATTTAACCATAGGTAACCCATAAGGTAACCTGATCTGTCAGTTCAGAGAGAATATTTCAGTCAAGAATTTAAGTGAACAATGCTTGAAGGTGTTACTTGCTTACAATCACGTTTTGTTTTACTAGCTAGGGTGCTTCGGATAATTGAGGTGATAATTGTATTCGCAGATTAGGAACTTCACGAAGTGGTGTGATTTGGGGTCAGAAATCTAATGGTATGTTTAACGTAATTCATCAACTTGAGATTAATTCTGTAACAAACATCTCGTGCACCCCGATGCCTACAAAAATGTGGCAATGCTGTTGCGCAAGTAACCAGTTGACATTAAAATGGGTAGCCTGAGCTAATTTGCAACAGAAGAAATATAGTCACTTGTCCTTTTCTATTTAAACACCTTGGCAGTGGTCTGAGTGCAGAGACATTGCTTGACCTTAGTATGAATAATCAGTGTAAATGTACCAATTTTCAACAAGTTAAAACCACTTTACTAAAATCGTCTTCATAATCCCCACCATTTCGTCAAGTGATGTGAAGTAAGAATATTTAAAACCTCATTTTAACAATTGAAAAGCTGAAGTGCTGAGAAACTGACTTGTCTGGGTTACAAAGCAATCAGTGGTAGTATCTTTGAAAAGCTTCAATTGCTTGAAGTAGCTTCAGCTGACTTTGTGGCTCATTTAAAATTCAGGGAGCGTTCACAGAACAGCTCTGCGTTAAAACCTTGTGCCTCTGATGTGGGACTGATTGTAAATGGGCCACCGAGTAGATCGCTATCTCTCGAAGATGACTTCATGAAAAGGCTGAACTAGTGAGCTGCCAGTCATAAAATTTGACTCTTGAAATGTGCTGAACAAGGAGAGTAAAGGTTTTATTAGCACTCTGCATGGTGTCTAATGTAGTCGTTTTAAATAGTGACACTTAGAATAAGTGCAAACTTCATTTATCTGGGAAATACCATGTAAGTGCTATCTATCATTTTCTAGTCTGTTCCCTTTGAAGATAGTTGATAAACACACTTGATGTTTTAGTTCTGCAATTATGCATCATCATGGTGTCAAATAACAGTCATTCTCGGTCCAGTGCCCCACTCAAGAATTTACTTCTAAGTTGTCTAAGGCATTTATAACTCATTTAGGAGAAGCACGCGCAAACCTTTTCTAGTTTTTTCATTTATTTAAAATCTTCTCACTTACTCTAATTAAACTTTCCCTAACAATAGCTGTCTGATTGCTTGCAGTCAACCCTGAATGTCCTAAATGTGTATTCACTTTTCTTTTCTTGTTCCACCACCTCCACTCCTTGGAGACTTTTTAAAAATGTAGATAAATGGAATTTCATAATCTACATGTTGTTTACTGCCATACCGTTTGTTCCTCCACCTCCTACGAATTTAGGTAATGATTTTCCTCACATATAGTTTGTGGGGTTTTGTCCCCTTTTCCCTCCAATCTATAATTCTTACCCTCATTAAAGACTGATTTAATTATGTATATGATGATATCTAAGGTGGTAATCATTTTTGTGTGTCTCTATGTCCTAATAGAAATTCTATTGGGGCGCCTGGGTGGCAGTCGGTTAAGCGTCCGTCTTCAGCCAGGTCACGGTCTCGCGGTCCGTGAGTTCGAGCCCCGCGTCAGGCTCTGGGCTGATGGCTCAGAGCCTGGAGCCTGTTTCCGATTCTGTGTCTCCCTCTCTCTCTGCCCCTCCCCCGTTCATGCTCTGTCTCTCTCTGTCCTAAAAATAAATAAACGTTGAAAAAAAAATTTAAAAAAAAAGAAATTCTATTAACTAATTTTGGAAGAAATTGTTATTGAGCATTTATTATGTGCTAAACAATTTGTCAGGCTAGTGAAAATACACAATTCTAATCTTTATACAAGAATATTTTAATTTTCTTTAATGTGTTTTATATGTCCTTCCATTTCTGTGTTAATTTTCGCCTGTTGGTTTTCTGTTCTGGTCCAATTTAAATTAAAAAAAAATTTTTTTTTAAATGTTCATTTAATTTTGAAGGAGAGACAGAGCATGAGCAGGGGAGGGGCAGAGAGAGAGGGAGACAAAGACTCTGAAGCAGGTTCCAGGCTCTGAGCTGTCAGCACAGAGCCCAACGTGGGGCTCGAACCCACGAACGCTGAGATCATGACCTGAGCCTAAGTCAGATGCCCCTCAGCCCAAGTTAAATAGTCTCAAATTGTCTGAAAGCTTTTCCTATACATCTAAATTAATTTAATCCCTCTCTTTTGTGTATTGTGTTTACCATTTAGGAATGCTAATTAGCATATCTAGCATATTATGATTTATGCTGAAATTTTGTTTCTGCTTTAGCTGTCATATTAAATTGTAAACTCCCTGAGGTTAAGGACTGTATTTTGTCTTACTGTTTCCCACAATGTAAGTTACAGTGTCTTTAATGGAGTAGCTTCTTGTGTTATTTCAATGTTACAGAAGAGAGTATTTGAAATAACTCTGTTGTCTTTCTGATAAACACACAATCCTCTATCAGTGATGGTTATTTATCTTCTCATTTCTGCCCTTTACTTGAAATTATGAAATTATCTTGAATGATGTTAGCGATTATATCTCTTTAGTTGAAACTTCAGGCAGTAATTAATTCAGCTGTCATTTTCTCACTTTTTAAAACTATTTGTAGACACCTTCGATTTTTTTTTTATTTAACAAAGAAACTGAGTCTATTTAATTATGTCCAATGTGAATTAATCATCAACTTCACCGCTAAATCTGCCTTTCCTCTTGTAGGTTTTATTTTGTGAGATTACCAGGGGTGATATTCAAAATGTTTATCAACCATCAAAATAGATGACAGCTGTGCAATTAAAATAGGTCCCTGGAAACCCTCTTCTTTGCCAGGGTCAACTGTTTAATTGTTGGATTATAGGGTGACCTGGGGAGCCCTAGGGAAGGTCCTTGGAAACTGGAGTAGTAGGAAAGGCTCATAAGAGATTGAATTGTGAAGAGTAGACAAAGAGGTTTAGAGTAGACTCACTCTGAACAGTGGGTAAGTAGACAAATGTTTTTATATTTTTACATTTACTTGGACTCTACTGGATTTCACTCTCGAGTGTCATCTCCAGACATTATCATAATCCCAGGCTTGCAGACTTGAAACATGATACTGACTCCTCCCTTGCTCTCAGCTACCACTTCCAGTCATTTGCCAAGTCCAGCATATCTAAGAAATAAGTAATGAAATCATGCCATTATTGTAATTAATGTGAATTCATGATTTTCCTATAGTTCTATAATTTTTTAGTTTCCACAAGGTTAAAAGGTGAAATAAATGTGGATATTTATGAAAAGAGTGTAAATATTTGTTACAAGGCTAAAATTGGTATTTATTTTGTCAACAGTATCATAATTCAGCATTGTGATGGGAATAATTTGTTTTTAAGTCTATGGATACTGAAAAAATAGTAAAGAGAGCAACAGTACAGTAGAAAAAGTTTTTACAGTGCAGTTTAGGGAAAGAGAAAAGGAATTGGAACAAAAGAAATCCTGAATCACAGTAGTGGAGAAACAGAATTTTTAGTCATAGGATTTATATAGTTCTAGAAAAAGAACGGGAATTTGTAGAGAACTGTTGAGAATAGCACAGAACATTCTGGCAACTCTGGAAAGAGGGAAAATGGGTGGAGCTGAGGTTTTATAAATGTGTGTCAGAAAAGATGTGGGTTACAAGTCTGTGTTTTCAAAACAAGTGATTTTGTATCTCAATGCCACCACTGCTGAATTAGGATTAACTCATTGACATTGTTGGGAAGGAAAAATGTTCCTTTATCCTTCAAGAATCTTTCAGCTGGTCTAAGATTTAAATTGGCATAAGACAGATTAACAAGAGAAAATCAAACTTAATTACATATATATGGGAGTGCCATAAAGACTATAAGGGCCAGAGGCAGCTAGGCAATTGAGGCTTATATGCCATTCAGAGTTAAGGAGAAATGGGTAGAGGTCTGGGACTTCAAAGGGAAAGAAGATTTATTCACAGGAAGATAAAAACAGAATAAGTGGTAAGAAATGTTTGTTGGGCCCTACAGAAATAATTGGGACACAGGAGGAATTTTAACAAACAGACTTTGATAGGTCTGTTCACCATAGGAGTTTTATAGGGGGTTTACCTCCCTGCTTACTATACCTAGTTCATAGTATAGTAATCTGTGGTGATAGTTCCCTTCCTGGAGTTGGTCCTCTATCTAAATTCTGTTAGGCAATTAGGTGGAAGATCAAAGGTTCTTCCAAGCCTTCTGTTTCTTAAAAATAATCAGCATAAAATAATCCACATGCAAAAGAGGCACATTTTGGGGGAGGTTGGCTGGCTCAGAGGAGCATATGACTCTTGATCTTGGGGTTGTAAATTTGAGCCCATGTTGGGTGTAGAGAGTACTTACATGGATAAAACTTTAAAGAGACACATTTTGGAGTGGTAAATGTCGCTCCCCTACATCACAGGAAAAGAACTCAAATTACCTGAAAATGTTACTTTTTAATTTGGCTTATCAACATGATTTAGTAGTAAGATCTATAACTCTCAGGACCCAATATTCTACAATAAGTCAGGTTCAGACCTGCTGGGAAAGCAGCCTGTGTTTTCAAGGCCAGTCAAGTTTTAATTTAGAATGAGAATAGGAAGAATGACAAATTGGAAAATAACCAATTGAGCATTTTACATGATTTGAAATAATTTATGTGTAAGATTTAAGTTTAATTAAGAATTAATTAAAACTCATACCATTGACCAAAAAATAGCCACATAAATGAAAAGAATAAAACACAAAGAAAAGAAAATAGAAGACTACAAAATAATCTCTGAATTTGGAAGGTCTTTCCAAACATAATAAGAGATGGAGCTAAAGGGTCCTATTTTAAAATAAGCTTTTTAACATTTTATTTTATTTATTTTTTGAGAGACAGAGAGAGACAGAGTGTGAGCAGGGGAGAGGCAGAGAGAGAGAGGAAGACACAGAATCCAAAGCAGGCTCCAGGCTCTGATGTGTCAGCACAGAGCAGGAGGTGTAAAATAAACTTTAATTCAACGTTAATGTAGTATAGAAAAGTGCACACATCATAAATATACAGCTCAATGAATTTTTACAAATTTGAATACAGCATTCAATACAGTATATTCAGCACCCACATCAAGAAACAGCTTTACCACTGGGGCTCCTGGGTGGCTCAGTCGGTTAAGTGACTTCCGCTCAGGTCATGATCTCGCCGTCCTTGAGTTCGAACCCCACATCGGGCTCTGTGTTGACAGCTCAGAGCCTGCTTTAGATTCTGTGTCTCCCTCCCTCACTCACACTCTGTCTCTAAAAAAGTAATGAATGTTAAAAAAAAAAATTAAAGAAAGAAAGAAACAGCTTTACCAGCACTGCAGAAGCCTTCCTCTTCCCTCTTCCATTCATTATTTCCCCTCCTAGTTAACCACCTTCCTGATTTTGTTAACATACTTCAGTGTTGCCTGTTTCTGAATTATACAAATGGAATTAAGTAGTAGGTACTCTTTTGTGTCTGGCTTCCCTCAACATTAAGTTTGTGAGATTTGTTTATATTACATGTGATTTATCTTAATTTTTTCATTCATTAAATTAATATGTATTGCACGCTTATTAGTTGAAGAGACAAAACCATCTAAATCCTATGCAAATTCAATCAGTATTTTCCAAATGTAGAATTCTAGATCCTATTTTAATATTGAGCAATAACAAAAAGGAAACCTTTAATTGCACTTTATTCTCCATGAAAATTAAGGTGCCACCTGCTTTACCTCAGAAGGTTGTGATTCAGGTTCCTGTTAGCATCTCCATGGGTTCTTAGTTTTTGTCCTTAAAATTAAAACCTTTCTGTTTCTATTATATTTAAAACATTCAGGAATAATTTCTTATATAGATGCTTTTAGCCAAAGAACAGTCTCCTAATGAAAGGAAGCAGAGTTTTAAATACCATTTCAATTGATGGACACTTGTATAGACAAGATATTCAGTCATTCAACTCTGAAGCAACACAACATTGTTTCTTTTTGTCATTTTTATTATCATCTCATGCCATCCTTCAGACTATTTTGCAATTTGTAATTTTAGTCTGCAAAAATACAGCCTATTTATATTATAACATGCATGAAAAATGTGTTGAATTTTCCAAAAGAAGAACACAAAGCCCTACCTCTTCTTCCCATTCATGGTAATTGTTTTTCACTACGAAGTTAACATATTTGTGGGGCGCTTGGGTGGCTCAGTTGGTTAAGTGTCTGACTTCAGCTCAGGTCATGATCTCAGCGTTCGTGGGTTCAAGCCCTGCATCAGGCTCTGTGCTGACAGCTCGGAGCATGGAGCCTGCTTCAGATTCTGTGTCTCCCTCTCTCTCTGCCCCTCCCCTGCTCACATTCTGTTTCTCTCTCTCAAAAATAAATAAAAATTTAAAAAAGTTTTAAAATTAACATATTTGTGACTTCAGGTATTTTTATCATGTGTATCCCAAAAGATTTTTCATTCATTTTCAAACAGGTTTTCTTTTTGCTTATATTGAAGAATATCTTGCACATATCTATAATGATCTCAAGTGTCATCTCCATTCTATAAGATAGAAAACCTTGAAGTTTTCCTGTAATCAAGAGTAAAATGTGTTTTTTCATTTATTGCCAGAAACATTGTGGACCATTTGCAGCAGCTGGAGATGCAACTTGAAGCACTTTTCCTTAACATAATACCTCTCCAGATACAGATACTGGTTCAGTAGGCTTGGGATACAGTCTAAACATGAATTGTTTGAAAAAACTCCTCAGGTCAGCCTAACTCAGATTTGAGTTGAGAACCATTTTTAGAAACTCACTCAATCTGTTAGAAATGGCAAAATTAAAAACTAAAACTAAAACTACAAAAACCTTACTTATGAAATCATTATTTTTACCCCTGAGATTAGGAACTGAATATCAACACAATTAAATGGGACGAATGCTTTCTTGAGCATCTATAAAGTGCAGATTGCTATCCTAGTTACTACAGGCTAATTAAAAAATGATTCACACACAGCCCATATGGTCTTGCAGAATGTACAGTACCATTCTAGGAGCAAAATACTATGCAGGGCGTGTTCCTTGAGAAAGGTATAATGTGTTGTTAAATTTTAGAGAAAGACAAGTTCATATCTGAGCAGAAGTGCCAAGATGTGCTCATGACGAAGTATGATAGGTGATTTATCTGAAAGGAGAGTAGGGATTTTAAAAGAAGGGATTTTGTGAACCCATTAAGTAAAGGATTTTGTTTTGGGCCTGTGATTGTGAGTATGTTATAATGTATTAGAGGGAATTAATGGGAAATACAGGTACATATACAAAGGTAGGTCAGGACCATATCATGGAAGGCTTCTGATAGACTGGAGAGTATTTTCTGAATTCCATTGGAACGTTGGAGTCATTAAGAGATTTTGTTACTGAATAATGAACCAAGGACATTCTAGCACTATGAGAGATATGGGAAAATTTTTGCAGAATGATTTGGAATCAGGGAGACACAGAAGTATAAAAACTAGTTTAGAGGTTAAGGAGGTTATTGGGATAGTAATGAAACTTATATTAGGTTGGCAGTAAAGGCAATAAAAAATCATAAAACCCTTGCCGTGAAAAACAACTAAATTACATTTTGAATATGCATAGAGCTTTGCAGTTTACAAAAGTGTTTTTCACCACTTTCTCATTTGATCCTTATAAGAATCCAATAGGTATTATTGATTATCTTCCTAGTTTTGCTGATAAGTGAATTGAGGTTAAGTTTTTTGCTTCAGATTGCATGGTTTGTGAGCTTTTCAGTTCTTTATACAAAGTGAAGCTAGATACTAGAGCCAGTGTTAAGGAAATGGAGTATGTAAGTTTGTAGCTGCTGGATGGTTACAGTTGAAGACTGAAGTAAAACACAGATCTCATATTCTGAATGTAGTTGAGAATGAAATATGCACATCACTGATGGAAATAGGGGGTTGCTAACTTGTCAGTTTGTGGAAATTGAGGTAGCTACGATGAACCTGATTTTGGACTTGGTGAATTTAAACTTTTTTATTAGCTTTTTTCTTAAAGTTTTTATTCAAATTCCAGTACATTGATATACAGCGTAATATTAATTTCAAGTATACAATACAGCAATTCAAGACTTCCGTATAATACTTAGTGTTCATCACAAGTGCCCTTCTTAATCCCCATCACCTATTTAACCATCCTCCCACCCACCTCCATTCTGGTAACCATCAGTTTGTTCTCTATAATTAAATATCTGTTTCTTGGTTGGCCTCTCTATCTCTCCTTTTTCTCCTTTGCTCATTTGTTTTGTTTCTGAAATTCCACATGAGTGAAATCATATGTATTTGTGTTTCTCTGACTGACTTATTTTGCCTAGCATAATAATAACTCTCTAGCTCGATCTATGGCCAAGATTTCATTCTTTTCTATGGCTGAGTGATATTCCATTGTGTTTATATACCACATCCACTTTATCCATTCATCAGTTGATGGACACTTGGGCTGATTCTATAATTTGGCTATTGTAGATAATGCTGCTATAAACATCGGGGTGCATGTAGCCCTTTGAATTAGTATTTTTGTATTCTTTGGGTAAATACTTAGTAGTACAATTGCTAGATTGTAGGATAGTTCTGTTTTTAACTTCTTGAGAAAACCCCATACTATTTTCCAGAGTGGCTGCACCAGTTTGCATTCCCACCAACAGTGCAAGAGGGTACCCCTTTCTCCACATCCTCACCAACACCTGTCATTTCTTGTGTTGTTGATTTCAGCCATTCTGATAGGTGTGGGGTGATGTCTCATTGTAGTTTTGATTTGTATTTCCCTGATGATGAGTGATGTTCGCCATCTGGGTGTCTTCTTTGGAGAAATATGTATTCATGTCTTCTGCCCATTTTTAAATTGGATTTTTTGTTTTTGGGGTGTTGTTTTATAAATTCTATATATATTTTGGATTCTAACCCTTTATCAGATATATCATTTGCAAATATCTTCTTCCATTCCACAGGTTGCCTTTTAGTTTTGTTGACTGTTTCCTTAACTGTGCATAAGCTTTTTTTTTTGATGAAGCTTTTGCTTAGTTTTGATGAGAGACTCCCAAATGTAAACCTAGAGAATGGTCTCATTCAAACAGTATTAGAACTCATGATGGCCTCATGCCAGAGGAGCAAAAACATTCAGATCACATCAACCTAATTCTGTTGTGCTCTCTTCTACAATACCCAGCTCTCTCTTCCTAACAGATACATATATTTTGAAGACCTGGCTTTGCTTGCTCTCCCCCCAAGATTGCTTTTTTCATTCTATTTCTTTTTTTTTCATCCCCAATTCTTTTTTAAAGTTATATATCACAGGGGAGAATGTATATCAGGCTATTAGAAATATGAGACTAGGGGATGGGAGAGATGCTGGAATATAAATCAAAGGTATAAACTGGAGAAACATCTACCTAAAAGATCTCTTTTACACAGTGGAAGTATATGTGCTTACCTACTGAGAGTTTTGAGGGAAAATTCTACAGAGCTGGTCATAAAAGTCTTCCAATTAAATGAAACTTCTAGTTGTGAGTGATGAAAAGATTCTGATAGTAATGATGCTGATCATTTATGCAATAGGATTTACTGATATGCATTGGTCACCCATTATTTTCTCTGCGATTCTAAATACCAAGACGATTTGAGATTTTGTGTTACCCACATGTGTTGTATAGTTGTACAGCGTTTGTCACTCACCTACTAGTATTCCAAATACACATAAAACTAAGCTTAGTGACAACTGAGTCCTGGAAAAAGTTTATTAAAATTTAGCAGGTGACAAGGTCACTATAGATGTACATCTGCCAAATACCTTTACTTTGTGACAATTTTAATATTTCATCGAAATTGTCTAGTCAGAAAGAGAAAATGAATAAGAGAGACTGTGGTGTGTACAGTCCTTTTGTTATATAAATTGTTCTACAGAAAGCTTGGGAATCCCATTTTAAGATCATGCACCATACAAGTTTTACATTTAATTTGGTATGCCAAGCAATTTTACACATTTCCTCTCAATTCTCAAAAAATTCCCAATAAAAAATACTATTATTGTTCTTTTTCCAGACATGAAAACGAAGGAAAATGTGGAAATGGTTTTTCCATTTTACATGACTAGTAACTAGTCATTGGCTGCAAATCAAACTACTGCTTATTCCTCTATCTTTCTAAGCACTGCTTTTATCTCCCATCATCTTTCGCTTCTTAGTGTAGGAGAAATGGAACATGGTATTCGGAATTCCAGAATCTTTTCTTTGAAACATAAGTTCTTAGCTTTAGCGTTTGATGTTGACTATTGTAGACATAACCTGAGAGAATTAAAACAAGACAAAAATACATTGTAGCCATTTATTCATGTTGCATTTCAATCCTGTTTGGAAAGGAAAATTTTATAGTTGCTGATCCGGAGAAAAATTAAGACACATAGAACACTGCCACTACCAATAACAATTTAGGCTTGGTAATATTCGTATATGTTTCAGTGCTTGGTGTTATTTATTTATTTTGTAAAAAATTTTGACCAAATGATTGACATATGTCTCTCTGGTATGGATAGAAGCTCAGTTTCCTAAATGATTTTATGTCCTAAAGGGTGGTTGGCTGCACCCCATCAAGGATTTCTGCTCTGATTTTGATATTTAAGCTCTAATGTTCAACTATGAGATTCTTAGTTCCAACCTGTTTGGGTACATAATGCTGGTACTCATAATTTCTAACTGATGTCTGTACCTACAACTTGAAAAAGGGAAATAAAGCCTTAAAATAGCTTTACTTAAAATATACAGGTAATTACGTTTGAATTATCTAAATAGTTGTCTCAACTAACCACTTCATTAGAAATAGAAGACACAACTTTCCTTTGTGTGTACATTTCATAATATTTGGAATAATTTTGCATTGTAGTTTAAACCAGATAGTACAGTTTACATTCACAGTTGTTACTAAAAATCAGCAACATTTTAATATTAAAGTTGCATTTTTGGTATTGCACTGAATTTGACACCATTCTTTTGGATTTTTCTAATCTGTTCTATATATATGTTTTTTTTTAATATGAAATTTATTGTCAAATTGGTTTCCATACAACACTCAGTGCTCATCCCAACAGGTGCCCTCCTCAATACCCATCACCCACCCTCCCCTTCCTCCCACCCCCCATCAACCCTCAGTTTGTTCTCAGCTTTTAAGAGTCTCTTATGTTTTGGCTCCCTCCCTCTCTAATCTTTTTTTTTTCCCTTCCCCTCCCCCATTGTCTTCTGTTAAGTTTCTCAGGATCCACATAAGAGTGAAAACATATGGTATCTGTCTTTCTCTGTATGACTTATTTCATTTAGCATAACGCTCTCCAGTTCCATCCATGTTACTACAAAAGGCCATATCACTTTCTTATGCCATTCACAAAAATAAACTCAAAATGGATAAAGGACCTGAATATGAGACAAGAAACCATCAAAACCCTAGAGGAGAAAGCAGGAAAAAAACCTCTCTGACCTCACCCACAGCAATTTCTTACTTGAGACATCTCCAAAGGCAAGGGAATTAAAAGGAAAAATGAACTGTTGGGACCTCATGAAGATAAAAACTTCTGCACTGCAAAGGAAACAACCAACAGAATGGGAAAAGATATTTGCAAATGACATATTGGATAAAGGGCCAGTATCCAAAATCTATAAAGAACTCACCAAACTCCACACCCGAAAAACAGATAATCCAGTGAAGAATGGGTAGAAAACATGAATTCTCTAAAGAAGACATCCAGATGGCCAACAGGCACATGAAAAGATGCTCAACATCGCTCCTCATCAGGGAAATACAAATCAAAACCACACTCAGATATCACTTCACGCCCGTCAGAGTGGCCAAAATCAGGAGACTATAGATGCTGGCGAGGATGTGGAGAAACGGGAACCCACTTGCACTGTTGGTGGGAATGCAAACTGGTGCAGCTGCTCTGCAAAACAGTATAGAAGTTCTTCAAAAAATTAAAAATAGATCTTTCCTATGACCCAGCAATAGCACTGCTAGGAATTTACCCAAGGGGTACAGGAGTGCTGATGCATAGGGGCACTTGTACCCCAATGTTCATAGCAGCACTTTCAACAATAGCCACATTATGGAAAGAGCCTAAATGTCCATCAACTGACGAATGGATAAAGAAATTTTGGTTTATATACACAATGGAATACTACTTGGCAATGAGAAAGAATGAAATATGGCCTTTTGTAGCAACGTCTTTGTGTATATTTAAACAGATTAAGTGTAATTGTTTGACATTGAGGTTCAGTTAAAGGAAGTACTCAGTAACAATCTTTTGACTAGGAAATAAAAGGTCCTTAAAAACAGCTAGGTATTTTTTTGGTATCACAATTTCTCTTATGATTAGTATTTATTATATAATGTATGTAAGGCTGTCAAAATTTGCAGTTTTAGATTTTTAAGGTTGATTAAATACATATAGTTATAATACAAGTGGCATGTATTCATTTCAGTTGTGTATACTTTGCTAAGGGGTGTTGCAGAATTATTGGCAACCTTTTCCAGAAACAAATTTTTTTAAATTTCCAGATTGATATATACATAAAAATGTATGAAAGTACATGAATATTCATAGATTATGGCACTTCAGTTGTTTGGTTTACTAGCACTATTCTATGATTATACACCACAATAGAGATAAAAGCTTATAAACATATTTTTGGCCACAATTGGTGATTTTGTACATAGATAGAACAAAATAAACATACAAATGAGAAGAATTTTCTAATGTGCCATTTTCCGTTTATGTTTAAAATGAATTCACAATTGGAATTTTTTTTAGATTTATAGAAAACTATCCTTACATTTAAATCTTCACACATTCATAGTGCCCATCTGAAGTCATTGCTATCTAAATAGTTCTTTAGTGTTATTTTTCCTCAAAGTGTAGAATAGGATAGTTAATATGTGGAAAAACTCTACTTTAGATCACATGCTAATACATTTGCATATATTATAGAATAGTCTAAATGAACAAGCCAATGAAATATATGTATTATAAACTTGTATTTTAACCTGTAAATTTAATTTTAACATATATTGATATTAGGGCTGCTTTTATGGCCATATTCTAATACAATATTTTTCTTCCAAGAACCCAAAACAAACTTCTGTTATTCTGTTCAGAACAACTGAAGTTAATCAACTCACTTTTTTTTTTTTTGAAGTGAATAGGAAAATGTATTTTATGCTTTTGAGGGGTGAAAAATTTTTACTAGAAAGCTTAATGACTTACACAAAATCAGTAAATCCCAAAGGGAGAACTTACAGGCAGACATTATTTTTATTGGGTTGCATAGATATTTCTTTCATTTCCACTAGAAAATTCCCAAATATTATACTATATTTTAAGGACAAGTTTTTAATTAAGCTTATTATTTAAAAGGAAGAACTTTTACACATAAGTATTATCCTATCTAAGCAACCCAAACACCGATTCACTGGGTACTTTTAATTCTTTGATTAATGTTTTAGATTTGTATCTCTTGGGAATTCAGTGATTCTGAAATTTTGCTTCAGAGTCTCCTGGAGCCTCATTTGGTTCAAAAATGTATTAATTTATTCAAGCTTCTAACACACATGGAAAAACTTTTATGATGTGGGTTATTCTATTTCCATATTTTAATACTTTGAAGATATTCACACTGTTAAAACCATTAAAAAGTAACATGCCTCAAAAACACATAAAATTGTTAAAGTCTCTCAAAATGCTTAAAACCTTTGTTTCTCCATAAATAGTATAAGAAAAAATAATTTTCACTTCAAGAAATATAATGGGTAATAATGTAGGAATTCAAAGAAAGTATTATAAATCTTGAATGACAATAACTGATTATTACTTTTGTATTAATATAAAAATAGCACACAATCTCCAGTGGTGAAATTCTTGCAAATCCAAAAGTTCTGAGCTGTCAAATAAGATCTAAGTCAGTCACCTCTAAATGTGAAATTTCACCAAAGTGGGGTGATCTTTTTTTTTTTTTAATTTTTTAATGTTTATTTTTGAGAGGGAGGGGGAGAGAGAGAGGGAGACACAGAATCTGAAGTAGGCTCCAGGCTCAGAGCTGTCAGCACAGAGCATGACACAAGGCTCCAGCCCACCAGCCACAAGGTCATGACCTGAGCTGAAGTTGGCTGCTAAATGGACTGAGCCATTCAGGCCCCCCCTGGTATTTTGTTGTTGTTTTGCTTATTATAACAATACTATTATTATTCTCATTCAGCTGAAAAAATATCACTCACTGGCTGATAGTTTAAATTTCAAAAACAAGTTAGTGTATCACACAGACCTTCCTTTCTAGAGATTAATGTTCAAGGTAAAAACTAGAATTCAATCACTTTGAAATTATAGAGAATAAAGTATGTGACATGGATTACATAAAATAGTTACAAGTTGATGAAATTAGAGAATCTAACTTCCGACCTTATTTCAGTTAACTTTTTAATTAATATAATCCTAGAAAAAAATATCCAAAGATCCTGGCTAGCTAAAGAAACTTCACCCTACCTTCAATGGATTAAATTGCATTTGTGAAATTATTGGTGGGTAAAAATGATTGTATATTAAGAATTTTTGGCCATATACAATTCACTTTGTTTAATGAGGCAAATTTTTATTTGCCTGATGATATATTGGTGCATTAAGCTTATTAGAGGCAATAGAAAAGAATTAAAGGTAATTATTTTTTTAAAAGTTTGGGGCGCCTGGATGGCGCAGTCGGTTAAGCGTCCGACTTCAGCCAGGTCACGATCTCGCAGTCCGTGAGTTCGAGCCCCGCGTCGGGCTCTGGGCCGATGGCTCAGAGCCTGGAGCCTGTTTCTGATTCTGTGTCTCCCTCTCTTTCTGCCCCTCACCCGTTCATGCTCTGTCTCTCTCTGTCCCAAAAATAAATAAACGTTGAAAAAAAAAAATTTAAAAGTTAGATTTTATGTGTAGTTGAAATTTGCATTATATCTGATAGATACACTTGGACTTTAAATAATACATTTATAAATATATATTATAAAAATATTTACATATAAATATATTATATATAAGAAAATATGTCTATACCCTGTATTTAAAAAAATGGAGTAGATATATAGGCACACAGTTTGAGCTTAAATGTGATAAATCATCATACAGAGCATTTTCTTTATGATGACATATATCATTTTTCTATATAAATGTAAATCACATCAAAAATATTATCTTTATCTGAAAACGTGTTGTTTGTCCCAAGTCTTTGTATAGATGTAATAAGTAAATGAAAATAAAGTTAATAAATGAAATATTAAATAATAATAGATATAATACATACATTAAAATGTACAATTATGTAGATGTAATATCATATATTACTATGTAATATTTTATATGAATTTATACCTAAAATGACAATAGTATTTATTACATATATACATATATATGCTATTTATATCTTTTTAAATTTTTGTCTGTATTAGAAATGTATCAAGGAGCTGGTATGGATAAGACTGATAAAATTAGCCTAGTTCTCCTGCTGAATTCTTGATATTTGAGATGATTATATCTGTTTTCCTCTTTTTTTTTAACTTTTTTTTTACATTTATTTTTGAGAGAGCGTGAGCAGGGGAGGGGCAGAGAGAGGGAGACACAGAATCCAAAGCAGGCTCCAGGCTCTGAGCTGTCAGCACAGAGCCTGATGTGGGCCTCAAACTCAAAAACTGTAAGATCAGGACCCCAGCCAAAGTCAGTGCCCAACCCACTGAGCCACCCAGGCACCGCTGTTTTCCTCTTGAAGGCCCAGAAGTATTATTGTAATCTATGGAGGGAATAAACCAGGACTTTACAAATAAAAAAAATTACTTTTGTAAGAATGTTTATAATCTTTGTTTACTAGCACAATTAATAATCATAATAATTCTGCAAATTTATAGACAAGTTCATAATCTGGGAATATTTAAAGGTTATATTTCTAGATTTTTTTTAAAGTAAACTAAATTCTCTGTCAGGGTTTGAGGAAGTTACAAGGAAAAAGAAAGATTTGATTTTGTTGAAATTTTCACATAGAACCACTTACTTTAAGAATCAGTAGGGGCTGGTATTCTCTTGTTTAAGAAGCCCCAGAAAACCAAAACATTCTTAGATGCTGAAAAGTCTTGTCAAATTTGAAGGGTTTGACTAGAAGAAAAGCAAAGAAAATTAGCAAAATCAGGGACAGCTGATAACAATATTGGACTCATAAAGATGACTTTTAGTGTTGATTGTGAGAAATCACAAATCTGAGGGCATAGTTTACTTGTGATCATGGAGTTAGTGGTTTGGTTTCAGTCACATCTAGAAAAACACTGCTTCTCTCCTACAAATACAGGTTTAACCAGTAAGAATGTCTGCAACCTATGAGTTTAATTAGGGTCACCATGACTACACTTCAATTAAATGTGTCTCTCACTTCTGTGACTGCTTAATCTCTAGCTATTTTTAAAAATGTTGTTATGCTTGCTAGGACTGGACCATATTAGACAAGATAGAGGAAGATGGGAAGGCAGTATGTTTAAATACCAATGGAGGAGACGGTAGCATCCGGGGCTGTTGTTTCCATGGGAAAGCTCATGCCCATTTTTGAGCTGGAATCTTTTCAACATCCTAGAGCAATTGTCTTTAACACACAATTTGTTTACAAATCCATATGTGAGAGGTCCTTCAGCGCACACCTGGCACACGGCACACTGTAGTGTATGTACTCCAGAGGAAAGGAGTCGCATTGGAATAGTACAAGCCACAGGTGTGTGTAACTCCAGAATATAACGCAGCATATATCAGTTCATAAGCCTATTACGTCCTCACAAGTTATTTTGATGAAAGCTTTCTTACAATTATATATATGTGTGTCTGGAATCATATTCTTAATAATTGGAAAAAGGTATCTTAGTAGTGTCTTTTTTGAGGAGTTAAACACTTTTCACAGAAAAAAAAGAATCAAATGAATTTTCTGAGTCTGTTTTCAAAACCGTAAGTAGGCCTTGCCTCCCATTTTTCGGTGAAGACTTAAGGACCCCGAAGTTGACTCACTCCAGACCACATGGCGGTAGAGAAAGGGCTGAGATGGATTCAGTACATACACGCCATTTGTATACACTATGTGCAAAAGTAGTTTATTGACAGTCAAGAAAGTAACAGTTATCTGTCCCAAGGCAGGGTGGCCTTCAGGAAGATCACCAGAAATGCCCACAGAAGGCAATATTGCCTGCTTCTCTTTTCTCTGCCTCTGGTGGGATTGTGTGGGTGCACTTCTGGGGAAAAGAACAGTTGTTCTCATTACTCTCAGAGTTGTTTTAAGGAGGTGAGTGATGGTGGTTACTGTGATTGGCACTTGTGCCAGTCTTTTAGACTGAATATAGTCTGAGGCAAATCTGTTCATGTGACCTGCAAGGTAAGATCACAGCATGACTGTGATATTAACCTGAATCTAGTTCCAACTTTCAACAGTGCCCATTTACCAGGCAATGAGGTAGATGCTGAAAACATGAAGATGAGTTTATCACCTTTCTCACCTTCAAGTACGGAGACTGAGAGGGGAGCTATGTAAAGAGCAGGTACAATACAATACAGGTTTGTGACGGTAGAGAGATACTGGCTTCTTTAAAAGCAAAGAGGGAATGGCATGAAGCAGGAAAGGCTTCTTGGAGGACGTAATAGCTAGCCTCCATAGTATAGGTGAAGCTGGGAAAGAAGGTGCCAAAAATGGGAGGGGGGGTGGTGGTGGGAAAGACACATTTGTTAGGTAGGGACTGTCCTACAGGTTTCAAATGTAAATGTCAGTAGACACAATCGCCATTTTTCCACTCTTAAGGGAGCACAGAAATAATTGTAATATACAGATTTTATTTAACAATTTAATCACTTTGCTCAAACAAGGATTTTAGAGGCAGACTACTAACTATATAGTCATAATCAATTTGCTTTAACAATCTCTTTATTTCCTCCCTTATAAAAAGTAGGGAGAACAAATTAGAGAGGTAAACAGACAAATCAGATAAGCAGCCCTGAGGTAGACTTTATTTTGTAAATGCAAAGACATAACATAGAATAATTATTTTAGATGCAATTAAATTAACAGGAAATAGCAAAGCAGTATTATTAAATCACAAGGAAATTGTTGGTTGTGATTTATTGTATAGTGATAATTGTTTCAATATTACAGTATTGAAAATCATGAGCAGATAAAAATGTTAAAGCAAATTAAATTTTTTTATCTCAGTAAAATCTGGAATAGTTGATGATAGGGGAAAAGATAATTACAAATCAGTGAAAATTACATTTAATACTTTCTTCAGAGTATTTATCTATGGCGTACTAAATAATTTTTTAAGTAAGACAAGTTACAAAGGAAACTAAAAATGTCCGTGTATTCAAGAGATCTATGATGAAATTGACCTGGGAATGAGTCCACTTATCCACCCAAATTCTTAGGATGTATTCTGGAGACAAAGCACCTTATATCTAGGGTTGGCAAGTTTACTGCTACCTGCTTTTATGCTTTATGTTGATAACCTTTCAACAAATCCTCACTTCTTGGTCATCCATTTCTCTGGCTCTGAATAGATACAATAATGTGTTTTCTTTATCTCACAGAAATGTTGTCTTGGAGGTTGAACTGCAATTTGTGACTCACTTAATACATTTTCTCCTCTACAACACATCATAGCATTGTATTTATATGACATGCACATTCAGTGTTTTATTCAAAATGATAATCTTGAACAAGATTCAGAATGGGAGGAGCAAATATTTTATTCATTCTTCCATTTATTTGTGTCCTGTCTTACTCTGAAAAGGATCCAAGGTAATTTACAGAAATGCATGTAGTAACATATGGTGAACTATAAACTGGGCGAGGAAATTGAAGCAAAGGGGGAAATTAGGGTAAGAAATTTGAAAAGCCTGCATAGGACAGCACATCATGCATACATATCCTGCAAGAAATGGCCATACATCTGGGTGTAAACCCTCTAACAACTAATGCAGAGGGGAAAAATCTCCATTTATTAATAAACAGGGTGCTTTCAGATTAGGAAACACAAATGGAAGCACAAAAGTGCAGATTCATAGCATTGAGTCCCATTGTTCATCATTCAATTCTGTAGAGAGTAACAAATTTACCAAAACAAAACAGAACCAAATATCAGAGAAATGCTTCTTAGAGAGCTCCATAATGACTTCAACAGGAGCGCATCAATGTGTGCCGTATGATAAACTTGACCATTGCAATTAGGTCCAGATTTGCCATTCTGCTGGACTTTATCCAAATGGGTATTACATGTTCTTGAGACTTGATTAATTGTATTTACTTGAGATCAGTAAATATTGCTTCTCTCTACCAAGTTTTCGATTAGTGTTGAGTGGTGGGAGTTTAGTGTTAATAGTAATAGCTGCATATTGAATTTAAACAGTTAACCAGATGAGGATTACCATAGTCAGAAAACTACCATATGGGCTTAAGTGATCCAGAGTTTATTTTAAGCCCTCTATGTTAAGTTCCCACCACTAGTGTGGTAAGTTCTGTTATATAAGGCTTGGCCACAGTTACCAATACCAAAGCATTGTGCTTGAAGTGCTCTAATAGAATGTTTTATCTCTGGAACTCTTTTTTTTTTTTTTTTTAATGTTTATTTACTTTTTGAGAGAGAGAGAAACTGAGCATGAGCGGGGGAGGGGCAGAGAGAGAGACACACACAGAATCTGAAGCAGGCTCCAGGCTCTGCACTATCAGCACAGACCCCAATGCGGGGTTCGAACCCACAAACCGTGAGATCATGACCTGAGCTGAAGTCGGATGCTTAACCGACTGAGCCACCCAGGTGCCTCGATCTCCGTGACTCTTAAGATATTTGAAGCACGCACAGCAATGGAGGAGGATAGATTCTAAACAGAATCTCCATAACTCAGTTTTTAAGGTCTCAGTGAAAGATACCAAGGTTATGAGCTTCCACCTCTGAAGGTCAAAGAAAATTATTCCACTTATTAGAAATATGTAGCACTAAAGTACTATTTTATAATTTTCCCTGTGTAACTTCAATGAGTGATTCCTAGGAGACTGGGTTCATACATACAAATATACTTACCACTGTTTCCAACCCTCTTTCCTTTCACATTTTCATGTGTGTAGATATGCTTCTAAAAGTCAAATCTAGAAGGGGTCAGCGTAGTACATCTATAAAGAGGGATGTCCCATTTCGAATAATATCATGTATGTGTAAGATCTTTGACATAAGGGAGAACTGAGAGGCTGGAATCTAAATGAGCTGTATTTTAAATAATGTTATAAAACAATTCCTATTACAAAAACTCTACTGAAATTAATGGCAGCTAGTTTTCTCTTCCAAATGCCATCTTTAGAAATCAGTAATTTGGTTGGCTAGATAACAACTTATTTGTTGGTTGTCACTGGTCATCAGGTCTATGGAGGTTTGATGGATTTTAGTGATTCACAACTAAGCATTAAACCTACCTTGGGTTTTGGGATATATATATATATATATATATATATAGTAATAATGAACACCTTGCATTTGCAAAGTGAATGGGCCAAGCTTAAATTCTATGATATACATAACGGTGACATCCCTTATGGTTTGTGTTACCACTTTAGTTCCCGTAATCTTTATCTTCTTCCTCTGTCGCATTACATTTCACCACTGCACTGAAAACCAGCGTTTCTTAGCAGTATGTGTTCAGATTACATGGGGTAGCAGAATACAAGTCCCCTCTAAACTACCGAATGCATAACATGTTTTTTATGTTGCTAGGTAAACTTCAGTAGTCACATTGACAAAGATTTTATGGTGAGAACTAACACGTATGCTTAGTCAATTCCTATCCTTCCCCAGCTAAACTGAGAAGACACCTGTAGAAGGCCTGCTTTCTGAGAAGGCAATGATGATTGTTTCAAGATGAAAAAACTCAGAATAACCATGTTGATATTAACAGTATACTTTTAAACCATTATTATTGAAAATGAAATTTGGTGACTATTATCCATGTTAACATGGGATACCCTTGAAAAATAATGTCCTATTACATCCTGGTCATTAAGTTTTAGGAGTTTTGTATATTGTATTTGTGATTATTGATGTAAATAATAATAAGTTTTGAGTGTCTTAAGCTTTAATCCTTTTTGAATAAATTATTAATCGTTTTGGTAGTATAGATGATGAAATGTCTTTGAGATATGAGTTATTAAAACAAGTACCATTTGAAATCTTAATGTTCAAATTAATATTTTATAAATATTAATCAAATTGGGATAACTTGAATATTATTTGAATACTAACAAAATGTAACTTTTGAGTGTACATAGTTCAGGGTTAAAGAACAATGAAGTTATGTATGGATTCTCTTTTAAAATATGTTATTAAATTATGCTCATAGTAATTTTTTCATGATTAGACTGTACGTTTGCGAAAAGCTTTAAGGTATAATTGGCAAATGTATGAAAGCTAATACTATATATTTTGCCCTTAATTTTAGTCATGATTTCATTGGAGAATTTACAACAAGCTATAGGGAACTTTCTAGAGGACAATCACAATTCAATGTATATGAGGTAAGGGGAATTCTATTCTATTATTTTCCTCTGGAATAAGTAAATTTATGCTCTGAAAGTACAGATTTTGTAAAGGATAATTGGCAAAGGTTAAGTAAGTACCAATATACGTAAGAATCTTTAAGCTTATTAAACAGACTTGTTTTGGAGACTGAATGATATTATTTCTCTTAAAGTTCCATGATCTTTTAACTCTGTTTTGAGAAATTTAAACATTCTTGCCAATGAAGCTTTTTATTATTTTTAAAACTTCAATATGAATGCAAGTTCATTTTTTCATAAGCCTCACCCTTTGTGTTTTGCCTTCCTACCAACCTCCTCCCCCAAACCTTTTTTAATAAAAAGAGAAAAATAGGCGTTTTCATTATGTCAACATGGTGTTATAACATTGAGCGACTTCCCTGTTGTTTAGTTGAAGACTGAAAGGAATGACAAAGCTTGATTCAGTCATGAAAGAAATCCAGGTTATTAAGGCAAGCACAGTAGTTGTTTCTGCCTTAAACCTATCTTGCCAGTTAGCTACCGGAGCTGTTTTGAGCACATGGTGTGTTTTGGCACTGTTAATACCTGAGCTAAGCTACCTGTACATTCTCTATAATTTTTTTTATTTAACAAACATCAATAGGAAAGGAGAATATTTTAGTATTAGTCAATAATCGTAACTCTCCCTGCCAGATTGACACTAAAATTGTACCCTCTTTTAAGTTAGGAGTGGAGCACTTTCCTTCTTCTATGGCAGTAGCATTTTATTCATTCACTTATTCATTCATTCACTTGTAAAAATGTTTATCGCATGGCTTTTATATTCCACATTCTCTGTTAAGATGGTTAAAAATTTCAGAGATACAGAGTTGATTAAAAATTTCAGTGTGTAAGGGAGACTAACACATGAAATATGGTTTTTTATTTAAAAACATTTTTTAATGTTTATTTTTAAGAGAGAGAGACAGAACATAAGTGGGGAAGGAGCAGAGAGAGAGGGAAACACATAATCTGAAGCAGGCTCCAGGCTCTGAGCTGTCAGCAAAGAGCCCAATGTGGGGCTTGAACTCACGAACCGTGAAATCATAACCTGAACCGAAGTTGGATGCTTAACCAACTGAGCCACTCAGGCACCCCTGGTGTATTTTGTTAAGTGCTATATACTGTATAGTATTTTACTTAGTAGAGTATGAGATATTATAGAGCAAACTTCCCAGGCAAGAGCAAAGATGGGGTAAGCATCAATTTTTCTATCTGCGTCTTCCAGTGACGGAATATTAAGGCTCCATATAGGCAATGAAAATAATAGAAGACAGGTGGTACTTACCGATCCCTGTTTTCTCCACCTATCCTCGGGCTTCTATATCTCCAGCAAAACCCAAGCTTTTAAAACCCCCCTACAGCTTTCCAGACTGGTTTTGGCAGATAAAGACCTCTTGTCAGTTCCTGAGCTGATGGGATTACCTCCAGAACTGCAGTCATGCTGGGTTGGAGCCGCTTTTGAAGCTGTTAGGTCTGCACTAGTATCTATGGTTTGGGGTGCTTTGATCAGAGTCTTGAATGGGCATGGATTCTATCTCATCCCTGAGTGGATGAGACTGGCTCTAGTACTTTATTCAGTAGGCTGGCACTGAACCAGTGTTCCTCTTCAGGGTATACAGTAGGGTCCTCAGTCAGTTGGCCTATTACTAAGTGTGAGGATGTGTGTGGCTCCGGCCAGCACTTTTTGAGAACTCGTGTCTGATCACCTGATGGGTGTCTAAGCAGAACTGGCTGTGGACCATGCCTAAGAAGCTGTTTCAGGTACCATAGCTGAGACTTTGGTCTGTAGACCTGGCTTTAGAGGTACAAGATGGGCATGTCTCCCACCAGGTCCCTGGGTGGGCTTCCTCATCAAGATCAGAGGGGCTGAGGCCTAATAAATATAAGGATATTTCATGATCTCCTGAGGTACAGACATGTGAGTGTCCCCTGGTGGGTCCTTGTGTCAGCAATACTGCTCACAAACTATAGCTGGAAGGAGCTGAAACTAAGTATTGGGCCCTTTCAAGGTCTGGACAATTGCAGACAGGATTGTTTCTTACTGGGACCCTGGACCCATAGGACTGTTGGTGGACTGCAGCTGTGAAGGGGCTGGAGCAATGTATAGAGCCCTTTTGGGATCTCTAAGCTTGCAAAGAGCTTTCAGGATCTCCATGCATGCAGACAGGAGTGTCTCCTGCAGCCTTCATGTACCTGCAGGCCTTCAGGTTCATTTCAATAACATGTATTTGCACTCTGCTCCAGCCAACCTGGGCCGATTGCTTTTTCCTCTTTCTCAAATGTTGTGTCTTTCCTTTTTTATTGTAGCCTTAGTTTAAATTGATAAAGTTTAGTTCAAATACTACTTATTCATAAATTCTTTTAACTTTCTTTACCTGTCAAATGTTTCCTGTGTATTTTGGATTGGGATGTGCTGAAGGATCTTCTCTTAAAGCACTTACGTGTTCTTTTATCCTATTAGATCAACAGATTTTACTCATCTTCATATTCCCTATGTTCTTTGGTGTCTTATATAATATAGGAGTTCAAGAATATTTTCCTCATGGAACAAATGGTCAAAAATTAAATCTTAGGTCCACAACCAGACCTTTACCAATCATCACAGAGCCTGGATGTCTGGTGGAAATTACTGCCACTGACAGCAAAAGAGTAACAGAGCCCTCATATATGCACATAGCCAGGTGATTTGCTATGTTAGTGTTCTGTACCTAATAACTAATTTAAGTCTCCTGAATATACTCTTCTTTGCTATACATAATTATTATTATTTAGGACCTAGGATGTTAAAGGTCTCTCTTGCATCAAGAAGATACAGATGGATAAGGGTAACCAATGCATAAAGTGATTGAGAAGAATATTACTGAAAAAGAAATTTTTTTAAAGAAAACAGTCATGAGTAAATTTTCTAGAGAAATTTTGGCCTAAGGACTGTACAGGAATCATAGTAAAGGCATTTGTAAATGAATAAATGCATCAGCAGTGAAGACAGCAGTTTGAACTACACATTTTATATATATTTTGTATAAATCCTATGTATGTTATGTATAAATCCTAACACATTGTAATTATCTGCTTTCAAGGTGGTGAATCCCAAAAAGAAAGGAAAAAAGAAAAAATATACTAATTCGGGAACAGTAAGTCAAATTTTATGTTCTTCACTAAAGAGCCAAATAAATGAATTAACAAAAAAAGTGTAATATTTACATTGAATAGTACTAAAGACTAAACTCTTGAAATTTCCCAAAACCCAGACAGGGCCTGTCTTGGTAATGTATTATGGATTCTTATACCCTCGGGAATGGGAGTTTTTGTTTTTTGTTTGTGTTTTTTTCAATTTAACCTAGGATTTTAATATGAAGGTGTATAATAGAAAAATGAACTTGCCGTGGGAATGGTTGTAATGGAGAATACCTTATAAAAAGTAGTGACCCAGCTTCCTGCAGGTTGTCCTCAGGATTCTGTGGCCTCTGTGGGAAGCTGAAGTTTTGTTATGAGATCTTCATTGAGTGGAATCACACTAGAGAGAATCAAGTAGGTGTGAAAAGGTTTGTTAGTAAGAATGACTATAGTCTTTACAGGCTACACTTAACTATTAAGACTCATGGCACATGAAAGTACTTGCTTATAGTGTGTTAAGATTTGCACCTTGTAGAATGCAGGTCTAAACTGGGACAGGAAGGTGTCAATGAAAGTATCTTAAGATTGTGAAAAAATGTTGAAATCATCCTATTCCTTCTTTTTGGAGAATTCAAGTGTGCCTTTTTTCCCCCCGTTGGAGTATTATTAACACACAATGTTATCATTCCAAGTGATTGATGCAACAATTCTGACCATAATTCCATGCTCACCACAATAAGTGCAGTCACTGGATTTCACCATACAACCTTATTACAGTGTTATTGACTATATTACCTCTGCTGTACTTTTCATGTCTGTGATATTTCTATTATAATATACTGAAGATTTTATCATCGGATTAAGTTTTCTTAGGAGAAGCAAAATCTAAGTTCTCTTCAAGTTTCCTTTTAAAGATGTATACTGCAAGACACTTAAAATATTAGCCCCATTACAGGAACATGACAAAAGCACACCTTTCCTCTCATAAGGTTTAACTCACTGATTCTGACTTTTTAGTTTTAACTATGTTTCAACTCCTTTAATCTTTCCCATTTTATCTAAAATGGGAAGTAACACCGTGTCATTGTAAATAATTTTCATGCTATCCTTCAAAGGAACTAAACTGCTCATGGGAAGGAGTTAGTTAATTTTTTTGACCCTTTTCCTTCTGCTAAATTTTAAATATAAGAGCAGTCAGTCCTAATGGATTTTAATAAAGAATAATATCATTATTGATTTTCAAAATGTAATGTTCCTCTCTAATATGAAATATGAGTTCCTCTCTAATAGTTAGAATAAAGTCCATTTAGGTTTCAGTTAGTACCAGCAGGTAATTTCTGCCTTGTTTCTTCCCTTTTCTTTTTCAGGTAACCTTACTCTCTTTTTTGGTAGAAACAGAAGTTTCATTCCTTGACTATATTAAAGGAGGGTAAGTCATTCTCTGAAATTGTTTCATTGCTTAAACATTTCTTCCATTGTGTCTAGCAAGTTCTACCACTAGGTAACAGGCAACTGAAATGATCAACTTTAATATAGCCTGATGGCAGCCTTTTTGCACTTGTGTTACAGACTTCAGGAGATAAACACAAAGAGCTATTACTTTGGGGGAAAACTGTAACTTTCCTTTGACCAAGAGAAAAAAATTTCATTGTGTTAATAGTAGTTGCAGATAAAGCTATTATATGTACTTTCAGAGAGTATTTTCACTTGCCTAACATATGGCACTTTTTATTATTTTTGAGATAGAAGAAAAGCTTAAGGGCTTGTTGTAAGTGTATATTTGAGCTCCAGAATATTAAAGAATGTATCTTGTCATAAAATCATAATGCAGAAATGAACGGTGAATAGTTACTTAGTTGCTCCCTACACTTCCAGGCAAGAATACATTTCAGAAAAAAAAAAATGTTCTTGCAACCTTTCTTGAAATGTTTCAGAGTCCAAACAGGGTCTGTGTTGGTAATATAGTATGGATTCTTATACCCTAGTGAATGGGGAGGGTTATTTTTTCCATTTTGTTTCTATTTTTAACCTAGTTGTCCCTGTTTTTTTAGGGACAAGCATCCCCAGAGATAGAATACAATCATTCATTACCATACCATCTAAAATGTCCACATATTGTAATTTATTTGCTATTACTTACATTTACAACATACAAAAATGGTGAGAGGTAAATTTGAATGTGTTTAGTAACTTCATGACAAATAATAGCAGCCAGAGACAACACGCTTGTAAACCTCTTCCTAATTATGATTTAGCAGTCTTTTTTTTTCCTAACGCCAGTTCATGAATAGAATGCCATGAGGCGGAGGAAACGGATGAAGAGGCCAAAGGAACAAAGATAGTTGACCAAAAAACAGAGAGCTTGACCTTTTTGCTCTTAGTTAAGCAAACAAACAAACAAAAACCAAAAACTATACTTGCTTAAGTGGAGAACCAATGCTATATATGGACATCTTGCAATGTGCCACCTGGCTGCACAGACTCAGAAGCTATGGTGGTTGTTTCCATAAAGTTAAAAGAAAATGTACTAAAGTAGAAAAAAAATGTTTGCTGTTAAAACCTTCAAGAGTGAGCCTGTGAATAAGGAGAAAGGAGATGGATCTTTATTTAGCTTTACAAACCAGAAGGACAGCCAAACTCAACTGGTGTGCTTGTCCAAAAAGGATGAGAGGAGGTGGTGTTTTTAAAGCTTCAAACCACAATGAGGGAGAAATTTCAGTTGGTATCATTTGCTCAGTGATTGGTTGGCCTCTTTTGCTCAGTATTATGAGTTGGGGGGAAGTTTTCTAGGTGTCTAAACCTCAAAATGATTATCCTGATTCTAGTAAGTGACTGTTCTGTGACCTCCAACTGGTGACAGTTGCAAGATGGACTCAGAGCTGTCAACTGTTCCTTCACCCCTTTTCCTCTTCATTTCCCCTTTTTGATCACTGGTGTATGAAACATCACCATGGTCACTTAAGGTGGGGGAAACTCATTATGGTAGAGTTCCTTGTTGCCCAAGTGCTTGTCTGCTTGGTTCTATCCAGTCCTTCATAGGGGGCATAGGGATATACATTGGAGCAGTATACACAGAAGCTTAAGTCATCATAATTAGCTTGGGAGTGGAAGAGGAGAAGAGAGGCACTTCTGGAAACAAACAAAACATATTTTATATAGCAACCAGATATTTAATCCAAACATTAATAGTCTCATTCAGTATTGTAGTCCAGGTTTAAAGATATTTCCTGTTTTGTTAGGCAACCAACTAAAGCGATTGAATGATGGTAGGTAGCTTTTAATATGTTGGAGGTGGGTTTGTTGATATTGTGAAGCCAAGAGCCCTGTGTGAATTTTTTTTTTTTTTAATTTCTAATTCCATGTTGAACAAAGTATTTACCCAGGAGTAACAAGAGATATTAGCAACAGCACAGACACCCCCTTGTTCTACCAACCAGTAGTTAAGTGCTATTTGATTGTCTAGGACTACTGAAGCAAGAGAGTCCCAGGGTCATTGTAAATTTTGTAGGGCTGAGCCAGTTTCGTGGGATAATTCCTATAGACATTTGTGAGATTACATTGGGTAGGTTTGTGATAAGAAAATCCTCCCCAGGGGGCCAGCATGCCTATAGCCAGACCAAATCCAACAACTATTATACCTAAAGCCCTTTGGGTTCTATTAGGGGTAGGGTTGTGGATAGGGTAGACAGATTGGGTTATATGAATCCTAGAGTACAGTGTCCAGTGACCCAGGTATTGTTAATGCTTTTGAAGGCTAAGGCTTGGTTAGTTCTTCCATAAGTGTTTCCCATATAAGGACAGATAATTAAGAGGGCTGCCACAGATAAAAATACACCCTTCAGAACCAGACCAAGATTCAGTTGCTCATGTTTTATTGTTCAGAGTGGTGCTTTTGATAATGGGGAAGGAAAAATTGGCACAGAAGGAAGATAGAGGTCCTGCAACATAGGGTTTGTGGAGATCACACAGTAAGGATAGAATTTGGGATTAGTTTGATTATAGCAAAACCTCTTACACATATTCCACTGATGAGACTTTCTATATGTCATTCCTTGGGAAATCACTGGACCCAAGTATTGATAGTAAGTTTCATCATTTGTCTTTTGTTCTGCGATGACCTGGTGGAGGGGAGTAACATTAGGGGACGTGGATAAAATATGGTTGTAGCTTGATAGATTGTAGTGATCAGTGACTGCAAAAGTGAGATTTACATCTGTAGAAACAAGACTAGGTCCCAGATGGACATATCTTATTTAAGAAGTGAAATTGTGGACAGGAGTAATGTCAAAACAAGGAAAAGAGGTTAAAGCAAATGGGGTTAGGGTACCTTTGAGAGAGTGAGGGGGAACAATTATATTTGACTAGAGGTGTTGTGCATGATCTTAATGATCATTATCTGTGGGACAATCTTCTTGAACCAAGGGGAGTTAATAGAGAGTATTTTTGTATTTGGTTGGAGTGTTGTATGGGTTATAATAACATACCCAACAATTTTTAGGGGGTATGTTTGGGACATGGGCTGTGTTTGGGAAGGCTTAACAATGATATTAGTATTCCAATCACAGGGGTTCTCTCTTTGATAGAACATAGCAATACGGATATTGTTAACTGGTTTTTCTTCTTGAATTTGTATAGGAGTTGAGAACAAAGGGTAGGGACTATAGGACTAAGTCTTATTAAAGCCTGAGGGTCATAAGGAAGTCTCCATTTAAGAACTCAAGCCACAGGAAGAGCTAAGGGTCATAAAACTTCAAGCCAGTCTTGGGAGGGGGCAATAGAACAGTGATGAAAATGAGACAAAAGGTGAAAAAATAAGAACTAAAGTAAAAGTAGAGTTCTGGGTTGGTGCTGGATCTCGGGTTTCAGTTATTTCATTGGATATTGTCTGTTTCAGTTCTGGGTCTTGGGATATCTTCTGAAAGGGGAGTGGCTCACCAGTTGTTTTCAGGATCTGGAGTCCTTTTTAAATGAGAAATGTGAATCCATGAGTTGGGCCCTGGTAGCTTTGTTGCACACGAGTTGGTTAGCAATACCTAATAAGGTCCTATTTTGGCGTTAAAGAATCTTTAAGTTGATGTCTCTTCAAGTATACTGGATCTCCAGGCTTAAGGTCATGAGTATTTTCTTCATCTCCCAGGAACATTCTGTAAAATGAATCTTTTAACAAGTTTGGCCTTTTCTTATGTATTCTGCAGAAGTCCCTTACAGTACTGGAGAATTTCTCCTTGTAACAAAGTGGAGGGCAAGTGACCCTTGATTAGGTTCATAGGATGCCTAGTGATGATTTGGAATGGAGACAATTGAGCTTTTCCAGTATGGCTAGATTTTAGATAAAAGGACAAGAGGCAGGGTTTGGGACCAGGGTTTTTTTGTTTTTTTTTTCTCAAATGTTTATTCTTAGAGAGAGAGAGAGAAAGAGAGAACAACTGGGGTTGGAGCAGAGAGAGAGGGAGACACAGAACCTGAAGCAGCTGTGAGCTGTCAGCACAGAGCCTGATGCAGGGCTCAAACCCAGGAACCGCGAGATCATGACCTGAGGTGAAGTCGGACACTCAACCAACTGAGCCTCCCAGATGTCCCTGGCCAATTGAGTTTTGATTATGCCATTAGTTTGTTCAATTAATCCTGAGGGTTGAGGATGGTAGATGCAATGAAAATGTTGAAAGATGGATTAGATTTTGCAGATCTTAAAAAACAAACAAACAAACAAAAAAAAACTGATTTTGCAGATCTCTTGGACAATTTGACCAGTAAAATGGGTTACTTGATCACTATGTAGCTGTCAAGAAATACCCCAATTGGGAATGATTTTTTTTCTAATAGGTTTTTGGCCACTGCTTTAGCTGTTGCCTGCCTACAAAGAAATGCCTTGGTCCAGTGAGAAAACTTACAGATCATTACCAATACATATTTATATTTGGTAAATGGGAAAAGCTGGATGAAATCAATTTGCAAGACGTCAAATGGCCCACTGAGAATTGACCTAAAGCAGCATGATATGGTTCTGCAGGATTGTGCAAGGGGAAAATTTTTGAAATATCTGTTGGGCAACAGTTGGAGATGGTTTCCGATACTGCTGTTGTGCCCACTGGACAATTTTACTTGTGCCCTAATGTGCCATATCTTGGATAAATTTTTAAAGGAGCTCTTTGGGCTCTTTTTGGTAGTTCAGGTTTGTTATTTGGTCCCACCCAAAGGTTGTCTTGGAGAAGTTCTCCTAGGAGCCTTGTTTCATCCATTTCTCCTTTACATCTTCAGTCATGTTTTGTTGAGTTTGTTTTAAGTAATTTGGGTTAAGGGAATGAAGGTCATACAGATGGTTGTTTGCAAATTAGAAGTTTGAAGCACCACATTTTTGGCAGCCTGGTTAGCATGATTGCCCTTGGCTTCAGGGATATCAAGGTTGGAATGAGCTTGAATTTTTATAATAGCTAAGCCTAAAAGGGAAAGAGAATGGTGTCAAGGCAGTTTTCATATATAAGTTTTGTTTTTATGGATTGGCCAGAGGATGTTAGAAACTCTCATTGTTTCTGGAGCATACCAAAATCATGGGCAACCCCAAAAACATATCTGCTCCATAGACAGTGAGAGCTTTATTTATTGCCAATTGGCATACTCTTGTTAGAGTATGTAATTTAGCTTATTGGGCCTAATGAGCCTGGGGCAAGGAGCCTGCTTTGATCTTTTTTTCAGTGGATACTACAGAGTATCCTGCACTGTATTTTCCTTGACCATTTTTAATGTAAGATCCATCAATAAACCAAGTAAAGTGTGGATTTGGTAGGGGAGATTTATGAAGGTCTAATTGAGTAGTAAGTAATGAGTCAGTTACAAGGATGCAACTGAATTCAGTTGAATCTTTGAGGGGTAAGGGAAGTCAGGTAGCAGATTGAGAAGAGGACAAGAGTGTGGAATGATTGGAAAGGATAGATGGACTGGCGGATTGATGTTTGGTGTGGGAATCTAAGAGGTTTTTTTTTTTTTCCAAATGTTTATTTATTTTTTTATTATTTATTTTGAGGGAGGGGTGGGAGGGGCAGAGGGAGAGGGAAAGAGAGAATGCTAAGCAGGCTCTGCTCTCAGCATGGACCTGACACAGGGCTTGATTTCATGACCACTAGATCATGACCTTAGTGGATATCAAGAGTAGAACACTTCACTGACTGAGCCACTCAGGTTCCCCTAAGAGAGTTTTAACTGTATGTGGGACTAATATCTATAGGGGAGAATTTAGTATGGTTGTTTTTTGTTTGTTTGTTTGTTTGTTTGTTTGGTGGCAGTAAGGAGTATTAAGGTGGCTGCTAGGGCATGGAGGCAGAGAGGTAATCCTTTGGCCAAAGGGCCTGATTAAAGTCTGTAATACCCTGTAAAGTCTGTGGGGCATTGTTGGCCTCCATACCTTTGGGTCAGGATTCCCAAGGTATTACCAGAAAGTTCATGGACAAAAAGGAAGGGCCCGTTGGTAATTAGCGTATCCTAGAGTTGGGGAAGAGATGAGCTGGTTTTTTAAAGGTATGAAGGCATCACAGGTCTCTTGAGGCCATGGGTTAGGGTCTAGAGGGTTGCAGTCAGGAGAGTATATGAGGGAATACTAGGAATCCAAAGGTGATAGGATCCAGTAAGACCCAGGAAACCTCATTTATTGTCTTTTAGTCTGGGGTTGAGGGAATCGCATGATGGTAGTAATTCTGTCTGGTTTTATTTTTAGCCCAACCAGTGTTAAAAGGTGGACTAGGAATTTGACAGAGACACAGCAGAATTGTAATTTATCTGTAGATACTTTGTGTCCTTTGTTGGCTAATTGTTGGAGAAGATACTTCATGTCAATGAGAGAGGCCTTTAGGGTGGGGGGGGGGGACATAAAATTGTTCATATATTGTAATAGTACAGATTTCCCAGGGAAATCAAAATCTTTCAAGTCAGCATGGAGGATTTGAGAGAAATAGGGCTTTTGATGTGTCCCTGGGGTAGGGCTGTGCAAATGTATTGTTGATTGTTCCATGTAAAAGCAAAAGGATAATGACTTTGGGGGTCCATGAGGATGTTGAAAAGAGCACTGCATAGGTCAATAACAGAAAAAGTAGTTGTTTTAGTGGGTATATTAGAAAGGAGAGTGGAGAGGTCAGGAACAGTAGGGTGATGGGTTGTAGTGTTAACTGCCCTAAGGTCCTGAACAAAATGCCATCCTCTATTATGGGATTTTTAACTGAAAAAATGGGAGTATTGCAAGATTTCGTACTGGGCATGACCAATCCTTGGTTGATAAGGTCTTGAATAATATGAGTTATTCCTTTAATGGCCATAAGGCTTGACAAGTACTGCTTAATATTAGATAAGGGCTTTGGTGGATCAATTTGAATGGTTATTGGGGAAGCTGAAATTACGTGTCCTATATTGGTAGAGGAAGTTGCCCATAACTGATCAGGTACCTTTAGGAATGGGAGGGCAGTGGACTGACAGAAGAGTAGTATTTGGCAGATAGGTAGAATTAGGAATTCTGAAGATTGAGACGGCAGATCTAAAAATATTTCCTCTTTCTTTTTTGTGGCTGATTAGTCACCCCGATCATGGTAACTACTTTTCTACTCCAAGGAAGGGGATTGGAAAATAGAAAGGGATTGAAGACTGACTAAATTATTCCAGAGTCTATGAGAATGAAATGGTCTTCATTTTGAATCATTATAGGAATTTCTCCTGTGGTGTTTGCTAGGAGAAAGGGAAAAATCCCCTTTGTCCTCAGAGCATCCCTAATCTGATAAGAGAATTGTGTTTGAGATTTGTGGATTCTTTTGGAGGAATCTTTTGTATTTCAGGCTTTCCTTGTTGAAATGTCTAGGTGTCTTGCAAAAGAAAAAGGGTTGTATCAGTTGAGCTGGATGTTTTAACTTGTGGCATGGATTTGGGGTTTGCTATTTGTAAAGCCATAAACTTCATCATTTGTTTTTGACAGCTCAAAAGTCTATTCACTCATCTTTCTTTTTCTCCTTTGACAGCTTTTGCCACTCTTTTAGCAGCGGTTGCAAGGGTAAAGGAGTTTTGGTCTGCGAGTTGGCGTCATTTTATTTGACCAGAGTTGAGACTGAATCAAAGAGGCCCTCTGGAAACATTGAATTTAACAACTTGGTTGCTCTTTTATCCAATCTAGGGATTCCAGAATCAGACAAATTTTGTTTTGAATTATCAAAAAGCTCTGAAACAGGTTCTTCCTTTTTTTGAGTAGTTTTTTGTATTGCCTTCTAATTTGTTGAAAGTGGCCACATATAGGGAATCACTTTGATTAAATTTGCAGCTATTTTTTTTTTTTTTAACTTGCAGCTATTCTAGAAGGTTTTTCTAGGGTTTCATTATAAGGAAGTTTAAAATCCCATAGGGAATCTTCCCATCCAGATTTATCCATCCATTCTTGGGCCTGTGTAGGTCCAACAAGCATGCATACTAGTTGGTAAAGGTCAGGAGAACCTAGATTGTAGGCACTGATAGTCAATGTTAGTTGTCAAGTAAACTGTTCTGAATTTTGGGGTGGGGGTAGGAAATTTTGAAAGATTTAGAAGTTCTGTTTTGGACCAGGGGGGTGAAAGAAAGTACCCGATTATCAGAACTAGGGCCAATAACTTCGACTTTGACTTTAAAGAAGCTATGATGAAATCATTGGTTCATTTAGAAGCTTCTGAGTACCAATTAAAATAGACCTCCTATTGATGTTGTGAAGTAGGATAGTTTTGCCTCTAGAGTTCTGCTCTTACATATACCAATTTAGGGACAGCAAAGGTGCCCCAACAAGGCCAGTGAAGTTTTAAACCATCTTCAGTAATTTGAACCCAGGTTGAGACAAATGTACAGCTCCCTGGGCTGTGGTTATTATACATAAAACCAGCAGGGGGGCTAGATGACAGCAGATCAGCAAGAGCTCTTTCTGAGAGATTGGTACCCATTTTATATTGGAATAATCCCTGCGTGAATTGTTAGCAGTTCTGAAGTGAGGAAATTTGCTGAGAGAAAAGTCTCCTGACCTCTTCCAAGGTTGGAGATGTGAGAAGACTGTACCTTAATCACCTCCTGGGATTATAGAAGCCGCAGGAAGAGAAGTAACAAGGGGCTTCCATGTATACTTTGGCAGGTCCAGAGGTTCATAGGAGGTACCTAGGAGGTTGCTTCACATCCCATCCTCATCGCCCATTGTTAAAGAACTTCAGGAACAAACCTATGAGCAAGGAAAAAGGAGACGAATCTTTATTTAGGTTTGGAAAAGGACAACCCAACACAGTTGGTGTGCCTATCTGAAGAGATCAAGGGAAGGTGGTGTTTTTAGAGCTTAAAACTGCAGTGATGGAGAAATTTCAGATTGCTCAGTGATTAGTTGACCTCTTTTGTTCCATATTGTGGGACAGGTCAGGAAACTTTCTAGATATCTGAACCTCAAGATGTTTATCATGCATAAAGGAAATAGCTGCTCTTCCAAGAACTCTACAATAGGCGGAAGTTGCAAGGTGGAATCAGAGCTGTCAACCTCTCTCTGGCCCCTTTCTCCCTCATTGCCAACTCTCCTTAGTATTCCAATGTCTATGCATATTTTTATTTTTAGAAGATGGAAAATGGAAAGTTGAATTTGTCATAAAAAATAGATTCCTGTAGAGCCGCCTGAGTGGCTCAGTTGAGCGTCTGACTTTGGCTCAGATCATGATCTCATGGTTCATGAATGTGAGCCCCACATCAGGCTCGCTGCTGTCAGCACAGAGCCTGGAACCTGCTTCAGATTCCCTGTCCCCCTCTTTCTCTGGCCCTCCCCCCCGCCCTCTCTCTTAAGTAAAACATTAAAAATAGATTCCTGGGGCACCTGGGTGGCTCATTTGGTTGAGCATCCAACTTCGGCTCAGGTCATGAACTAATAGTTCGTGGATTCAAAACCTGTGTCAGGCTCTATGCTGATAACTCAGAGCCTGGAGCCTGCTTTGGATTTTGTGTCTCCTTCTCTCTTTGCCCCTCCCCGCTCTCTCTCTCTCTCAAAAATAAAATAAACATTAAAAAAAATAGATTCCTGGGGTGCCTGGGCGGCTCAGTCGGTTGAGTGTCTGACTTCACTTCAGGTCATAATCTCACAGTCTGTGAGTTCAAGCCCCACGGCGGGCTCTGTGCTGACAGCTTGGAGCCTGGAGCCTGCTTTGGATTCTTTGTCTCTCCTTCTCTCTGTCCCTCCCATGCTCATGCTCTGTCTCTCTCTGTCTCTCAATAATAAATAAATGTTATTAAAAAAATAGATTCCTGTCTAAGTAAACACCTTAGTAGCTATAAATAATAGTTGATAAAAAAAAAAGATGGTAAAACAATGGACATTCCTTAACATTCTCTTTATAAGATTTTTAAAAAAGTGCTTGCTATGTCTGGCTATAATTAGTGTGTTGAAATAATGATCAGAAGCTTTAAGTGTGAAAATTTCCTTTTGGTTTTTGTTTTGTTTTCTTTTACTTTGTGAGCATGTGAAATGTGTGTTTATATGAAAGAAACACCCTGTATGTTTTGTCAGCAGTGCCAATCTAGTAATAGTTTGATGTGAGTCTACTAGTAAAAGACATTTTCAAAATCTGTTACCATTAAATCTCTTTTATTGGTTGTGCATATTCTCCTTTTGAGGATCCTTAGGACTAATTACGCCAAATAGGTTTTCTACAGTATCTAGAGCAATGATGGTCTTGACTATATCATGTTATCATATTTTTCTGCTGCTTATAACCTCCAAGATTCTTTTTTGACTTACACACTTCCTACGTATAGGAAGTGTGTTCTGGAAGAAACACTAGTGACGTTTTTTTGCCAGGAGTCTGTATAATCATATCTTCCTGTCTTCTAATTCTTCCTTTATTTTTTTTTAATTTTTTTTTAACGTTTATTTATTTTTGAAAGAGAGAGAGACAGAGCATGAACGGGGAGGGGGGGGGGCAGAGAGAGAGGGAGACACAGAATCGGAAGCAGGCTCCAGGCTCTGAGCCATCAGCCCAGAGCCCAACGCGGGGCTCGAACTCACGGACCGTGAGATCGTGACCTGAGCTGAAGTCGGACGCTTAACCGACTGAGCCACCTAGGCGCCCCTAATTCTTCCTTTATAAGAATCCATTTTTGATTTACAAATAGGGCCAGGGAAAATAAAGGTTGAATTTCAATCTAACTGGACTTATATTACTTTATGTATGAATATATTCAGAACATAAACAGAACATAAAAATGTTATTTACATATAATGTGTTATCTTCATACGTAGGTATATATATTAAATGTATTATCTTTTAAATATATTGCAATTACACACTTACCTATTATCATTATTTGTAATATGTATAATATAGAATTGTTAATAATATGCTATTTCTTTTGATGATGAAATGCACATCAATAGACAAAATAATTATCGTATTCTGTCTTTATGTGTCTTTGCTCTTAAGGACTTGTTAAGCAATTGAGTAAAAATTTAAATTCTGATTTTTATTAATGATACCATGAGGTGGTTTATCATGACACTCCTCATGACATATAATGGCAGACAAATAATTTCATATAGCCAAGTTTCAGTTTCCTACAGTTCACATGAGTCTCTATAGTTCTATAGTTTATCTGTGAAATGATGGCATTCAACTAGATTTTCCAGCTCTTTCATGGCCTTAATGATATTTATTTTCCAGTTCTCTGAAGTTATTGTTTATATTCTTACAGAAGACTTACTCTAACCTATCAACTTACTATACAATGTAATTTGTATATAATAATAGCTAGCATCTTCTGACTACTTATATGTGTCAAGCCAGAGCTAAATGCCTCATGGGAATTAACTTTAGTCATCTTTCCATTGGTCTCTTTCCCCTGGTGCTCACCTACTTTCTCCTCTTTCTTTCATGAGTAATATTTTCATTGATAATTTTCTCTTTTTCCAAAAATCATTAAAAAGAAGCTCATTTACTTAACTTTTAGTCTGTATGTATGTAATATTTATGATCTAATTGATGTCAGTCAAAAATACAGTTTAATTTACATAGCCTAATGGAAAGTGATCGCTTAGCATGCGGAATATCTAAGAATTTTATTATTAGATATTTATGAAGATTTAAACTTCATTTAACTGTGAGTTATGGGGATTGATCAGAGTACTTACTTCATAGAATGCCTGATGGGTTCTGATTATAAGAAATGAAGGGTAAAGTTTCATGTTCCTAGCTTTCTTAAAGATTTCTGTTGGTATGAAAATAACAAATTATAGCAATTTGAGAGGAAAGCACCAATATGAAAACCAAGGTAGAAGTATAGCTATAAATATCTAATCTAAATATTCAGTACATTATTTTTATTTTTATTGATAAATTTCTGTCAATTTTTTTTCCACCTGTTTAGACATTGAAACATTTTGGCTTTCTACCCTTGCTATTAAGAAACTCAACCTCCAAGTAGATAAATGCACTGCAGTGAAGGGAAGTCATATAAAAAACAGACACATAACTACAAAAAATTTCTGAATAATAGTAACATGGAATATAATGAGCTGCATTCATTTTAAATTAGGAAAATTATAATAATTGACAATTATGTATAGTTTCAGTAAGTGGCTACTGACTTTTGTGAACATCAGTCAGAATTTCTTACAACTTAAAGTCTTAAAATTGTTAAATACTTTGGTTTTATTTCATATTCTTCATTATTTTTTTTTCAAAAATGAAATACTTTTATTTTTTCTTATTTTATTAGTGTTTTATATTCAGGTTTGGGGGAAAGAAGTATTATGTCTCCCAAATTTTAGGCATAAAAATATTTGTGTTTTGCATTATAAACATAAAGTGTGAATAGTAAAAAGGAAAATTAGGTAAAATGAACATAATTTAGTATGAAGCTAGATCCTCTGTAATCATACCTTCTAGAGATGATCATAGTTAGATATTTGTGTGCACAATATTCTATAATGTATATTTTGTTCATTTAAATATATTGTGTATATGTATATATCCTTGTCAGTACTTACTTAATCTACTTTAAGTTTTCCATTATATGGATGTACATAATTTAGTCTAAAATTTTTCTGTGACTGGGGCGCCTGGTTGGCTCAGATGGTTAAGCCTCTGACTTTGACTCAGGTCATGATCTCGCAGTCCATGAGGTCTAGCCCTGCACTGGGCTTGGTGCTGACAGTTCAGAGCCCGGAGCCTGCTTAGGACTCTGTGTCTCCATCTCTCTCTGCCCCTCCCCACTGGCACTCTGTCTCTGTCTGAAAAATAAACGGTAAAAAAATTTTTTTTTAATTTTCATGATATACACTTCAGTTGCATCCATTTTATTTTCTTGTTATAAACAAGGCTGCAATGTTAAAATCCTGGTGCAAACATTTTATGTACGTTACTAAGCATATCTACAGGGACGTTTCCTAGGAGGAATGTTGTTCAATGAAATGGAATGTATATTTTACAGTTTGTTAGATATTTCTAAATTGTGTTGCTGAAAGGGTAGCAGTAATAATCATTTACACTCCGAACACTTTCATTTGTATGTGAAAGTTTACTCTATCCTTACCAAATAGTGCCACTCCTTTTTTATTTTTGATGAATTGATAATGTTATAAGTCATTGTCAATTTTTTTTTTTTTTTTTTTAGAGAGAGAGAAAGAACAAGCAGGGGGAGGGGGCAGAGGGAGAGAGAGAGACAGAGAGAGAACCTGAAGCAGGCTCCATGCTCAGTGCAAAGCCCAATATGGTGCTTGATACAACCCTGGGATCGTGACCTGAGCTGAAATCAAGAGTCAGATGCTCAGCTGACTGAGCTGAGTCAGTTTTTATCCATGAAACCTCTGTTTATTAGCTCTTGTGATGTCTTTTGTAAAAGCTCATGTCTTTGGAAACCCAAGTTTCAACCCTCCCCCCCATTTTTTGTTGTTGTTGTTTTGCTTTTCCTCTGTTCCTTCTTCCACCAGTTCTACCTAAAAGATTTAGTATTTTCAACTGAAGACGGAAAGGTAGCCGAAAGCTACATCCTTTAACTGTGGTCAAGTCTTCAGCTGAACTTCCCCAGTATTCACATCTTAGTCTTTGATTGAACTCCTCTTCAGCACACATCTAATAAGACTCTTCTTAATTTAGCCATCTGTTCTTCCCTTTTATCCTGTGATTACACTGAAGAACAATGAAATAAGCTGGCACTTTAGGCTGCAATCAGCCAAGCAACCCAAAGTAGTATTTTGGAGGTCATATTAGTACATTTGAAGATCTGTGGAATTATCAAGGTTAGCTTTTTTGAAGAGCTGCTATGCCATCTTTCCAAGTAAGTATGATATTTCTGAAGTGATTGGAACAAAGTGTTCAATTCCACTTTGTTTTTATAATGAACTGTAGTAATTACTCACTTTTAACTTGCAGGAACAGGGCAGTAGTTGTTACAGGTGTTTGTGGATTGTTTTATGGCTGACTTGGGTTAGCATCATTGTTGCTAATTTGGGTGGTATCAGTTCAGGGGCCTATTCATCATATTTTTTCTAATCTAGGAGAAACTCTTGTTAATTTATGATTATGCTGAACTTTAGTTGACAAGTAAAGCTAGAGGTCTTCAAAAAAGTTAAAAAATCATCATATACAATATGAGTAACAGTTGGTACTCTGGCTGGATCTGGGCTATCCAAAATAAAGTTAGTTGAGATTTTCCTGCATTTATTTTGTGCTCGGCATTAATTTTGCAAAATATTTCCCTTGCATGTGTAGGAGCATGAGAAAAGCAAAAGATGGCAAACAGGTGACCGATGTGGAATAACAGCTTGTGATTAAACTCTTAGAAAGGAATTCTTGAATTTCCTTTTAAAATTTCGTCTCTCTTCTTGTGTCAGCTCACAAAAAATAATTCAATAGAAAATTATAAGAACATTATTTGTTTTCTCATGAATCTAAGTAGAAATTATGCAGAGTTAAGAATGAACACATTTAAATACTAAACAAAATTATTTTCATAGTCCTTTAATATTTTCCCATTCAAAGGAACATGATAGGCCTAATTTTTAGTATTGGGTGTTCTAGGTTTCCATTGCTTTAGTTGTTATTGATGTAGATATTTACATGAAAATATGACCCTGATTGTTGGTGAAGCCATACTTTCATTCACAATCTCGGTTCCTCAAATATTCTGTTTAGCTGTGATAGTCAGGTTTATGGATTCAGGCACACAGTGAGCATATGAGACCGATGCATTCTAAATCAGCCAATATTTATGCAAATATTCTCTGAAATAAAAATCTGATTTTTAGAACTTGTTTTTGGTGAAACAGTCCTGTGCTTTTCCTGGAGCATGAGACATATTCTATGACTTGAGGTCATAGAGAGGTTAATTTTCTAAGTACAAGACTAATACCTATAAAGGAGGTCTCACTGTAGAGTAATAAAAACTGCCTCTTTTGGATTGCTGAATATGAGGTCATTTTTTTAAAATTATACTCTGTACATTTATCCCAGTAGTTATTTTATTGTTTACTTATTAAGAAATCATTTTAAATATTAAAAGTCTGATATAATTAGCAACTAAAGATATTTATTCAGGAATCTCTAATCTATGGCTTTGAATACCCAATAACTACTAATAAGGACAATGTGAGATTCATATAAAGTCACAACTGCTCTGAAATCTGAGATTCTGCTTTAGGGTAGCATTATCATTATTACAATTATTATCTGTGAAATGTGTTTATTGACTTCTACAGATCTGTAAAATACATATTTCTATATTTCCAGTGGATCACACTATAACTATCTCAGGGTAGAATCATAAATATTAATTTGGTTCTGTCTGCCCTTCAGTCCTCTATGTGTCTGAAGTCTTCATGAAACTCTTCACTCCGCCAGTAACATGACCAAGAACAAATATCTATAAAGTTTTCCATATCTCTTTGACTGGCAGATGAAGGAGGAAAACAAATCACAAATTCTGCATCTGAGTCTAAAATTCATGTTCACATGAAATTCATGTCAACATTGAATCTTAGTCCATGCTTTATTAGACTATTAAATGTGTTAGAAACTTGCAGGACTACAGACTGTCTTTTTCTTCCTCTGAAGAAAGCCCAAACTCTGAACCAACCTCCCATGAGCTACAAAAGTCCCTACCACTTATATGGAGTGCTCACTAGTTTTGTTGGGTGTCATTTTAATTTGTCTGTTTATATGATTTATCTTCTCAAGGAGATTGGCAATTTTAAAATATTTTTAATAGAGCTAAACACCAAGTAACCACTGAATAAATCCACATTAATGAGAAAGCTATTTTAAACCTGTCTTTCTTCTCTTTTTTCCCCCAAATCTCTTAGCATAATGAAACGTTATAAACAAATACGACTTTTAAACAAAGAGTGTGACAATTCAGTGACCTATGTTATAAACCCCCGTGTCTGTGTCTCTCAGACTTTATCTTCTTTCCACAATGCATACCACAATCACCAAACAAAACAGATAAATCAGGGTTTCTGGAATAAGAAAAAATGCTTTTTATGTTGCCTCTGCCAGAAATTATCTCAACTTCACTCATATCTGGGTTTGTAGTGACTTCAAGGAAAGACAAGATCAAGATTAAAACCATGGACTGTTTGTTTTCCCTCAGATCTTAGCAGAAAGGGACCATGAGAGAGGCTAATAGGTAAAACACTAAGTGGGATAATTCTGGGAAGGAATTAAAATCATAAGTAATATTTGACAAAATGTCAGGTCAATTGCAAAGATATGGTTGCTGATAACTGAGGCAGTGCATAGTAGTGATCAAGAATTTAGGTTCTGGCATTAACTGCCTAGTCCAAATTCTAAATCTGTTTCTCGTTAGCATAACCTGTTTCCATTTATATGAAATAGGAATAAAAATAATAGTGCATATCTCATGCAGCGGCTATGTGGATTCAGTAGCAGAGAGTTAACCCCAATAAATGCTAGCTACTATTTTTCTGAATAATTTGAACTTGTTTAAATTTCCAATGTGTCCTATCTCATTTGGTCTTCATAATACCACTGGTGGTAATTGTCCTGCTTATCAGAGACATGGAGAGAAAAAGATATATTCAAATTTACAGAGTCAATAAAAGTAATTTTTTATAGTTCACTTCTCTTTGGAGGAATTGCCAAGACATTCCCTACATTCCAATTTCAACCCAAACTCTTGATCCTGATTCTAAAATTTGTCTGAAATTATAAATAAAAAGTTTATATTCTATTTTTTAAAAAGTAAGAAGTCTTTGAGAGGATAAAAAAGCTACCTACCATTATAAGCTAATTTTAAAGCCTAACGTGGGCTTTTGATACTGCTTATTTTAAGGGTGAGTTAAATATCAGTAAGTCCTCTTATCAACAAGTTCCATAAGGATTTCTTTTCCTTAAAAATACTTCAAGCAAGTTCAATGATGTTGTAAAATGTTTGCCTTTTATAAAATTGGGAGCGTTATATTGGGTAGGTTGCCTCAGTGCGCACATCTTGCCAGAACATGAAATACTGTAAGTTTTTTTTTTTTCCTAACTAATCCAATTTCTTATTTGAAAACTGAATATCCCTGTCTAGGTTTTTTATAGTGTTTCTTGTTGTGGCACCCAAGTGTTTTATATTCATCAAATCAGTGGAAAGCTAAACCCTGCGATGCTGAATGGGGGTAAATCTAATAAAAACAAAGCCATTCTGCCTTCTATAAATACATTCGCATAGAATATTATCATCTATAAACTAAACTAACCTAAACTAAGATTTAGAAAATAAACTTTTATGAATATTAAAACTCATAAACTTTGTTTTGGTTAATGCATGATTCTGATTTTTACATGTTTAAATGCATGCTTGAAAAGGCTAGAGATGTCCAGGTACATCTTTTAAGAGTGTGGTTTCATTAACAGCTTATGTTATTTTTCAAATGATTTTTTTCAGAGGCATTTATTTCACAGTCCAAGGAAACTGCATGTATGTTTTGTCATGAGAACTAGCACTAAGTTAGCCCAAACATTGACAATGTTTTGTATCAGGCAGTTTCTTAGTTATATTTTATGATCAGAGTATGCACTTCTAGCCACACATTCTCTAACATAGTTCCTCTCTGGTGGGCAGTTGACCTGGTGGGCAGGTTGTGATAGAGTAGGAGAATTTTATCATTTACATTGTTTAGAATTGCTGATTTATGCTTATATTAAAATGTGGACCGAGTATTAGAAGATTAAATTATTGGTTTTAAATCACCTACAGACAATGCACTTCCTACTGTCTACACTGGTTGGGAGTTTATTACCCTATCCTTGATATACCAATGACCAACACTATGAGAAGAAGTAATGAAAAAGAAATATGTGTTAATGTTAAGAGAGAACTGTCTCTTGTGACCCAGCAGAGGAAAGGATTCATATGAACCAGGAGATGATGACATGGATTCTTCAGGAGATTTGTCCTCCAGCATGTAGAGTAATTGTTATAAGCAGGTACTTCAGGGTTTTATTTTTATTAGAGGATTTCTTCCATGTAGCTATTACCTGTTTATCATATGAGAAAGCTGGGGATCAGAGACTTGGTAATCTTGCAGAGGACTCACAACTAGCTAGCTAGTTGTGACTCTGGGTTTCAAGCTCCTCAATCTTTGAGTCAAAAGTTCATAGTCTTTCTACTAGGGTTCATTACCTCTTCAGCACCTACCTCACATTAAATGGGATGCTGTTGGACAGTGCTTGCATTTTTGTTTGTTTGTTTGTTTCTTTGGGGTGATGTTTTATTGTTTATTTTGATTAGGTCAATTGTAAGATATTTTCTAAACTAGCGATTTGAAAAAACTTTGGCCATCTTGTAATACCTTTCTTGATAAGAAGCTCTTTAACTGCAAGACTCTGTGAAGTTGTACTTCAGAACCCTCTTATTATGTTAAAAAATACTGAACTCAATCTTCAAAGTCTAGAGAAAGCACAAAGGTTTGGTAATTGATGAAAATTGGATTTAGTAAGGATCAAGAATATTAGTGTAAATAGTTGAAGAACCACATTGTTTGTCCCATTGCTTTTCATTCTTACTTTTGACATTTTACTGATCCATCAGAAATCCAGACTGGAAGGATAGAAAAGAAAATAAGGCACGAGTCATAGCTTACAGTTACTTTATGCCAAGGGATTTTGTTGGTACCCATCTGGGAGGTACCCAGATAACACCATTTTGAAAAAATCATTTATTTTTGAGAGAGAGAGAGTGTGTGTGTGGGGGGGGGGGGTTGCCGAGAGAGTAGGGGACAGAGGATCAGAGGTGCAGTCTGCACTGACAGCACAGAGCCTGATGCGGGGCTTGAACTCATGAACTGTGAAATCATGACCTGAGCTGAAGTCAGAATCTTAACCGACTGAGCCCCCCCAGGCACCCCCCAGGTAGCACATTTCTACTGTGCTGCAGTTTGGAGTTGGGCAGGTTGGGACCTTTGTAGCCGGTATAAAGGAAAGAAAATCTGACATGGGAGAGTCAGGTTCTGAGAAATAACCTGAATCTCTGGTAGGTCCAGAAATTTGATAAGCACTTCGAGCTCCAGTTTTCAAAGAAGTATGCTAACTCAGATCCGAAAAAGCTAGCATCAATAATGGTGATAAGGGGCACCTGGGGGGCTCAGTTGGTTAAGTGTCCAACTCTTGATCTCAGGTCATGATCTCACAGTTTGTGGATTCAAGCCCCATGTCAGGCTCTGCACTGACAGTGTGAAGCCTGCTTGGAATCCTCTCTCTCTCTCTGTCTCTCTGCCCCTACCCCACTTGTGCTCTCTCTCTCTCTTTCAAAAATAAATAAATATACTTTAAAATTTTTAAAAAAATATAATGGTGATAATAAGCATCAACTACTTATTGAGTGCCTGCTAAAGGACAGGTGCTTGTCCTCAAAACAACAATCCAAGGAAGGTTTTATTATCCTTAACTTAGTATAAATGAGCTGCAGGGATGTTAAATAGCTTTTGCAAGATCACATTGCAAGTGGGTTTAAAGTGTTTATATTTGAATTTACATTTGTGTATCTCAAAGCTTGCCATCATTCTAGATCTCACTTGCTGAGGGCAATTAATCCTTTGACTTGTTTATGGGCACGGTAAGCAGGGATTTTGAAGATGCAGCAAAATTTAGAATCAGGTAATGTTTTTGTTGTTGTAATTGTTAGGTAGTTGAACTACTTTTAAGAAAAAGGGAAAAGCTGATAAAGGAAAGGGTTTAGGCCATGGTGAGCTAGTGGTAAGAAGGGTTGGGCTGGATGATAGTGGTGCCTGAGGCAAGTGAACCAGAGATTCAGGCTAGATTCTAGAACCCAAGAGAGAAAGAGAGTACATGTCGGTTTATCAAGGCAGAAGCATAGTCTTGGTGCCAGCGTGGCGAGAATAAGAGGACTATTAGAGCTAAGTGGGCATCTCAATTTCATTTCAGCATTCTAAATTCCAACAGCAGGTGAATCAGAACCTGCATTTGTCAAGATTAACTTTAAAATGGAGGATGGCAGCAGTTCATCTTTCATATTGATAATGTTCAGTTTGTGTAGCTGAACAGAATTTGAAATTGGGAAGAAAATAAAACGGTCCTTCTGCACACCCCCATCACAGTTGTTAGTTCTCAATAACAAATTCATAATGACAGTTGTAGAAAAGTTGTCCAAGATAGTATTACTGTGTGTGTGTGTGTGTGTGCATGCACATGCACACAGATGCATGCATATGTGTCGTTTTCTTTGACATACATATATATGCTTGTTTTCTATGGATCTTTGCTGTTCTGGTTAAATCTTCCGTCTTGACATCTGATTTGTCATTTACAGCTTTTGGAAAGGTGGCAGAGTAAAATAAGGACATTTTCCAAGTATATATTTTAGCAGTACTAGGACATATGCATTGAGAAGTCTTATGAGATGTTACTACTAACTCATGAAATTTGGCAGGCATGCCTTTATTTATACTCTATAATATAATACTCCTATCCAGGTTTCTTGAAATTCTGTTCCTTCTTGTCTGCTTCTAAAATGCAAAATGACAGCTGAAGTAACGCTTCCTAAGCAGAATGTTTCAAGGATTTGTATGTGATCATTTTATGAATATTCTGCCAGGAGTCATCTTGTGCGACTTCGGATGTTTTACTTTGACGCTGATTGATTTTTTTTTTTTTTTTTTCCAACATTAGGCTTCATGCAATACTAAAGAATGAAAAAGGATAACAGGATTACTGGTGCAGATGTTTTGTTTGGTTTACTTTTATGACACAATTCATTTATCAAAGTCCTCAAGAAATCTGCCTTCTAGCTTAAAGTTATAGTATTGCTAGCAACTTTCTTTAAAATTTTATTAATATTTCCAAAATACATAGAATATATAACACTTGGTATAGCAAATATACATTATAATATGAATGGAAACTTGGGAATCCTGGAAATAAATAAGCTGTTATCCACAGTAAATGCACAGTTGAGTTTTAGGTTATGCTGTTGATTATGAATTCTATGATAAACTGCTGTGCTATTTTTGTCATTTTTTTAATCGTAAAAGCTACAATAGTGAATAAACTCTAGGAATTCAAGGATAGTTTTTGGTTTGCTCCTGTTTTCTTAACATAGTGCTTGGCAATCAGAAGATGCTCTATGAATGTTGAATTGTAGTTTTTTAAATGAATAAACCCAAATGGTATGATAAGAGGCTCCTTCTCTCTTTCTTTTTTCCTTCCTTCTTTTCTTTCTTTCCTTCCTTCCTTCCTTTTTTTTTAAAGTTTTCTCTTCTTTTTTTTAATACCTTATTATTTTGGGGCTACCTAACTGGCTTGCTTTTGTAATTTAGTTTATTTAGCTAGCTAGAGGTTTTGTTAGCTAGAAGTTTCAGTCAGGTAGTTTAATAATAAACATCTCTTTTTTTATTCTTATATACAGTATAGTTCTTTAATAGTCATGCCTTTTCCTTATAGTTTTGCTAGGCACAGCTTTGGCTTTGAAAGGACCATTGTATCTCTGATTACTGAATTTTTTTAAAATCTGCAACTAATGCTTCTAAGAAGTTGGAGATTATGCTACACATCCTGGGCTTTCCTGGAGAACAGATTAGAAGCAAGCATAAAATGAATGCATTCGATCACCCAATAAATACAGTGAGGTTCCAATATTGGCAAAGCATTGTGCAGACAGTGTTACAAGAGACAGTTGAATCAAGACAAGGTGTCTGTCCCTACAACCTAAGGGAGATTGAACCAAAGACTCAACTCCTAAACTGCCCTTTATGATGTGCTAAAATATATGTTCTTGAAACTCAGAGTTATTTTTCATTTCTAAAGAGGTGTCATTTGAAAAAAATAACATAAAAAGATATTTATACTGATAATTTTGTGATTTATATATTTAACAACATACTTGGTAGATGAGCTAATTTGCTCAAGCACGAGAATGTGCCCTGGCATTCTTATCATAAGGATACTTGTATAGGATCATTTTTGTTTGTAACATAATAATCACTATCTTTTATTGTGTTATTATAGTCAAGCAGTTTATAAATATCTAATTGTAGAAACAGAGTAGTATGTATAGAGTTTATGAATGTGGTCTTTGAAGTTAGATGTGAATTCAGATTTCAATACTGGCATTTATTACTTGTGTCAAAAATTATGAAGTTTGTGAGCATAGAATCCTTGTCTATAAAAGGAGAATAATGGTGTCTTTTAAAAAATATTATGAAATTAGTTGATATAAGCTATGTAAAAGCACATTTTATATGCTTATAGTATATAATGTGTATCTGTAATCCACATTATATATATATATATATATATATATATATACACACATATAAATATATAGAGATATAATATTTCATTTAGTTTTTCTGTTAGTTCTTGCTATTATTGCGTGCCAGGCACCTGACCTCTGAGGGTTTTGCAACGTGACTAATGTCAGCAACTGGGTTGCTGGAATTGAAACCCTGTTCTTTCAGATGCAAAAGCTGCACCTTTCTAATACACCATACTACCCTCTATTAACACCATACTACCCTGTATTACAGTCACTTCTCTCCCTTGCACCAGAATGACAAAGCAATGTGCTGATGGTGACTGTTCTTTTCAGTTCCTCAAAGGGATTCATTATCTCAAAATGTTCTCCCAGATGTCTCAAAAATACTCTTTTTCTAAAAGTTTTTAACTCCTTTCGGTTCATACGGGTTAGTGTCATGCTCCAAATTAGCCTATATTCTTAGCCTATAAACCTAATTTCTACTGAAAAAAAATTGCTTATAGCTATAAAGAGAATCTATATTAGTTTTTATTAAATGCAAAGCACAAAAGGTTGTTCATTCCTTAGGAAAAAAAATGTGGAATATGTTTCAGTACCTGAATAGTCTAGGGATTTGGAAGCTGAATTTGTAGAAAAAGAAGGAAATATTACTATAATTTATACTCAGAGAACCACAAGGGACCCTATGCTGTAGTACCCATCATCATCATCAACCTCATCACCATCGTCATCATTATATTTGTCACCATCAGCACCATTTAAATAGCAGTTCCAAACTTTGAAGTATTTAATGAGTTGTGCAATATGTCAAAAGTAATTTGTCTCTAAAAATAAGGTGATTTATAGCACTCATGTTTTCAAATGGCTTACTTTTTATATTAAATTATTTTTTAAATTAGGTGTGATTGTGTGTTATCCAAGTAATCATCTCATTGTTGCTTATTTGTGGGTTTTTTTCCCCTTGTTTGTTAAGAAGGGGGTAGAATTACATCCAGAAAGAGTCAGAGATGTGTATTCAAAAGAGTGGATTTTTTTATGAAAATACTACCTTTTAGGTTTCTATCAGAAAAAAAAGGAAAGAAAACAGAACTAACCCAGTAAAATAATTTTGGGGAACTGTGCTGAAAATTTAAACTATATATAACCAATATCATCTATATAAATATTTATCTATGCCTATAAATTCACACACAGAGGAATACTGATCAGGATCTGAAATGCTTCATTTATGAAGAAAGCAGAAGAAAGTCCTGTGTGTTCAGATTGTGGAAAGAATTGGTTTAGGAATGATATTATTAGAGATGATTTCAGCTGTGCCACACTTTTAAGGGCATAATAATTCAACAATGATTGCAAGATGGTTTTAAAAGCAAATTGATAGTAAATGCTGGCATTGGAGACTGGCAAATCGTTATTTGCAGTTTGACTTCTTTATTATACAACCCTCACTTAGTTATTGTGTTCCCAAATAGGAGCTATTTTTATTCCTGACACTCGTTTTCATATTTTACAGCTGTATGATTGTAAAGGTGTTTTGCCACACTTTTACCTTTTAAAACTGCCTATCTTGATGCTATCCGGTATATACTGTATTTTAAGAAACTTAATGATGCTAAAAAAAAAAAATAACACAAATGGAAGTCAAACTCTTTTTTATGAGATTATTTCATTATTAATGATTCTTGTTTACTTATATTCTAGAACGCAAATCAATTTCACAGTGGCTATTGATTTTACAGCATCAAATGGTGAGTATTCTGACTATCCACTAGTAAAAAATATTAGCAATTAATTGAAAGATAGTTATTTTCATGAGTTTAGATATTTGATTCCTACATTTATATCCTTCTGAACTGTTGTTTCATATAAAATTCAGGTAATTTTTCCTTTCTTTTTACTATTATGAAATAGTTCAGGTATACAAATGACTAAAGGGAATGCAAAAAAAAAAAGCCTAATAGACCCATTCAAATTTATTAAATATTAAAGTATTATAATTTTTATTTCACATATTTTTTAAAAAAAAATTCAGATCTAGTTAAGCCCATGGTGTGCTCTGTCCCACTCCTTCCTTCATCTTGATACATAACTATACTGTTGAAGTGTGTTGAATTATCCTCATTTTATAGTACCTTAAGTACCTGTACTTTATGCAACTCTCTTTGTTTTTACTTGACTATTTTAAAAAATTACTCATGTTAACATATTTACATTTAATTTAGAGGGAGTGTCATGTAATACCCCATTATAGATATTCATAATTTGCCTATCAAACATTTCAAAAAGAAAAGAGAGCTTTTTAAATCTTATTTTGAAGTAACTTTTTCTGAAACAGAGCAATCATTTGAAATGAGTGATTATGTATCCTAATAACTTAAATTTCATTATTTAACTTTTACCAGAATTTGCCATCAATTTATATTTATCTAGTTTTTCCCCCTAAATTACTTATTGTGCTTATGGCTCTCACATTATATTCCCTTTACCTCACATTTCTCTCAGTGACTCACATTTCACAAAATAGTAGAATTTTCACGTAAGAAAGAGCCTTAGAGATCACTTACTCCAATTATCCTCTTATATAAATGAGGAGACTCATATTCATAAAATCATTTTACTAAATACATCTTGGCTTGGTAGTACTAGAATTAAGAACAGAGATGAGACCAAAATCTAATTGAACTCATCTTTGATTAAATATTAAGTTTATTCTTCAACACTATGATTTCAAGTTAATTATTTTTATTCATGTATTTTATTTAGTGAAACATGAAACATAGAATAAACCAAAGTCTAAATGATTTAAAACACTACTTTTATTCACTAATGAACATTAGCACAACTAGAAGAGCAAGAATCTATTGAATAGGAAGACACAAGCTACTGAAACTGACTTAAAAAGACATAGACAATCTGAATAGACCTATAATAAGAGATGGAATTTGTAATAAAAAAAATACCCTCAAAGTTTATCAGGGTCCATGTCCATATAAGCTTCACTGGTGAATTCTACCAAATATTTAAAGAAGAGTTGCCATCAATTCTTCACAAACTCTTAAGAAAAATAGAAAAGGAGAGAATACTTCCCAACTGATTCTATGAGGTTAGTATTACCTTGATATCAAAACTAGACAAAGAAAAGAAAAGAAAAACTAAACAAAACTCAACAAAACACTAGCAAACTGAATCCACCAACATATTAAGAAAATTATATATCCTAAGAAAGTAAAATTTATCTCAGGAATACAAGGTTGGCTTAGTATTCAAAAAGCAAATAACATACCATGTCAATAGAAGAAAATGTAAAAATCACATCATTCTCTCAACTGGTGCAGAAAAGTGCATTTGGCAAGGTCCAACATATTTTCATGATAAAAACACTTAACAAACTAGGAATTGAAATTGACTTACTAACCTTATCAAGGGAAAATATGAAAAACCCGTACCTAGCATAGCTTAATGCTTTCCCCTAAAATGAGGAATAGGGCAAGGATGACTGCTTCTGCCACTTCTGTTCAGCATTCTACTGGAAGTTGTAGTCATGGCAATCAGGCAAGATGAAATAAAAAAAAAATCCAGGTTGGAAAGGAAGAAGTAAAACTATTTCTATTTGCAGATGACATAGACTTGTGTACAAAAACCCTAAGGAGTCAATTCACTAAGAATCTATTAGAACTAAGAAATGAACTTAGCAAGATGGAAAAATAAAAGATCAATATATAAAAACCTGGTCTTTTTCTATGTATTTCCAATGAAGAGTCTGAAAATGAAATTATGAAAATTCTATTGACAGTAGTATCAAAAGTAATGCAATACTTAGGAAAAATTTAACAAAGCGAGTGCAAAGTTTATACTCTAGAAACTATACTCTGAAAAAAATTATTGAAATAAAGATCTAAATAAATAGAAAAATATACAGTTTTCATGGATTGGAAAACTCAACTGTTAAGAGGACATTTCCCAAAGCAATCAACAGATACAATGCAATCTCAGTCAAAACCTGAAAGGCCTTTTTTGAATAAATGGATGATTCAAAAATTCATATCGAAGTTCAAGGGACACAGAAGAGCCAAAGCAGACATGAAAAGAGAGAACAGAGTAGGAATGTTCATACTTCCCGTTTTTGAAACTTACTACAAAGCAACAGTAATCAAGACAGCATGATGCTGGTATAAAGATAGATATATAGTTCCATGAAGTTGAATGGCGATTCCAGGGATAAACCCATGAGACTAAGGTTAACTGATTTGAGAAAGGTGTCAAGACAATTCAATAGGGGAAAGAATAAATGGTCTTTTTAACAAACAGTGCTTGGACAACAGGGTAGCCACATGCAAATGATTGAAGTTCGACCTTTCTCTCATATCAAAAACAAAATTAACACAAACTAGATCAAAGACTTAAATGTAAAGGCTAAAAGTATAAACTATTGGAAGGAAACATAGGGATACACCTTCATGGTCTTGGATTTGACAGCTGATTCTTAAATGACATTAAAACACAAGTAACAAAAGAAAAAAAATTAAGTTGAACTCCATCAGAATAAAAACTCTTTTATTCTTCATAGGATACTATTAACTAAGTGAAAAGACAAACCCCAGAATGTGAGCAAATATTAGCAAATCATACATCTCATAGGGGATTTGCATCTAGAACATATAAAGAACTCTTATAATTCAATAAAAAGACAACCCAATTTAAAAATGGGCAAAGGATCTGAATGACCTTTCTGCATAAAAGATGTACCCATGATCGTTAAGCACATGAAAGGATACTGAGTAAACTTAGGCATCAGGAAATGCAAATCAAAACTATAATGAGATAATATTTCACACCCACTAGAATGGCTATAATCCAGGCATAATGAGTGTTGATGAGGATGTGGAGAAATTGGAAGCCTCATGCACTGTGTGTGAGAATGTAAAATGGTGTAGCCACCTTGGAAAATACATTGGCAGTTTTTCAAGTTGTTAAACATACAGTAACCATACGACCCAGAAATTTCACCCCTAGATGAATACACAAGAAAGATGAAAACATATGTCCACACAAAACCTTGTACACAAAAGATTATAGCAGCATAATAGCCATAATGTGGAAACAGTCCAAATATTCATCAACTAATAAATGGTTTTCAAAATGTGGTATATTCATATAGGAGAATACTATTCAGGAATAAACAGGAATGAAATATGAAGTGCTGATACATAGTAGGACATAAGTGAACCTTGAAATCATCATGCTAAGTGAAAGAAGCTAGTCACAAAATACTACATATTAATCTATTTATATATAATGTCCAGAATAAGCAAATTGATAGAAACAGAAAGTAGATTAATCATTGTTTAGAGCTGGGCTGGATGAAATGATAAGGGAGCAATAGTGAATAGGTACAGTGTTTCTTTTTGAGGTAATAAAAATGTTCTAAAATCAGAGTGATGGTTGTAATTATCTGTGAATATATTAAAAATCATTGAATTGTACATTTCAAATGGCTGAACTGTAAATTATGTGAATTATATATCAATAAAACTTCCTTAACAAGAATGTATTCAAGTGTGATTTTTTTATAAATGTATAATGTAACTCTAAAACAAAATCAAATATAAGTTTCATTATATCCAGTGTTTAAAGTATTAAACTCTATACTCTTAAGTATAGAGTTCTAGCTATGAATAAACATTATGGAATCTGACTGCCTAGATTTACATTTGAATTTTATCAATTTTTACTATGCCAGTAGGGGTAAGTTATTTAATCTGAAAATGGGTACAATAAAATAGTACCCATGTTATAGGTTTGTTGAAGGACTTACCTTGAAGTAAGGTGTTCAATACATGTTAAATTCCCTGCTATCATAATTATTATTCATGTAACTCGGGCCCCAATGTTATCAACCTACCACAAGTTCATTTTCATATGCATTGTTTCAGATACAGAGATAATACAAACATGGTCCCAGATTCAAAGAATGGACAATTTGGCAAATTTTTAATTGCCAGATTTTGTGGTGCAGAACACAAGAGTCATTTGAGTAGGAGAGAAAAGACTGTAAGTGTTGGAATAAACAAGGAAGGTTGTCTGGTGCAAATAAAACATAAGCTGCAGAGAATGAAGTGAATTTCAGGACAAGGTGGCAATTGAGAGGCAGAGATAGGAAGAGAGATATCATTAGTGATACAGTGAAGAGACTGGTCTGACACAGATGCCGGAAAGAAGTGACGTCGTTGCATGAGTGGGATCCAGCCCTGCTCTGCATGATAGGCGAAGATGTTTAGACATGCTAGGGTATGAGGGGTATTTGCATTTTAATTTTAAGTTATGATTTTCTTAATGAGATAGAATTAGTCGCCTTATTACAGCCAATAGGTAACAACTCTTCTTATATTTGAGAGTTGTGTTAGATAACCACTTAATCAAGTAATGATATTGCTCCCCTGTGGCTCCAGTGGGCTTTTGACCAAGTGCAAAATTCTAATTTTAGAATAAAGTGTCAATGAAAAATTGCACCAGACAATTTAAACGGGCAAGGAAGACATTATTCAAGACTTTTGACATAGAGGAAAGTCTACTGGAGGTTGAGTCTACTGGGATATAGGGAAAACATTGAACTCAACTCCTCTAAAACAAAAGGTGGGAGGGATTTTAAGTGCTTCTGTGATCTAATGGAAAAGTACTGAGGGACCTTACAGGGGTCATTGGTCTGTTTGCTAGTCAGCACTTATTGAAGCTAGGCTCCTACCTTCCCAAACAGACTAGGAGATAGGAGTGCTCTTTCTCCATGATTACATTTCAAAGGGATGTCTCCAGGTCCTAGAGAAAGACATCCCTGGGTAGTAGAAGATTTACATCTCAAAGGTGCAGAGAAAGAATTTATAATTGCAAGTTTTGTAAAGCAAATACTCTAAGAAAAGGAAGGTCAGGGGTCTATATTTATGAAGAACTCTTTCCAAAGTTTAGTCAAATCCAGAGGAATGAATGTTAAGGCTATTTGGTCAGAAGATACTTTTTCAGAAATTTTGTCATGTGGGACCAGCCCTTGAATGCGGGTAATCCTTTGGAAATACAATTGCATTTATGTAATGCATTATTTTTAGACCAAAAATGTTCTGTGTACAATTATATGTATTATAAACGAAGGGGATATCTCTTTTTAATTTTGTTTCTCTTTATATCACAAGTGCTGATTATTATTATTATTTTTTTCTTATCAGAAAAGAACTGTGCCCTGAGGCTTTCCTTCTTCAGGCAATGTTTTAATGTAGAATTGAGCTTTATGTGCTATTACAAGTCCCATTTAACTTTCCATTTTCACTTAAGAAACTAAGTGGACTTTCAAGCGGCCTTTGTGCTGGTAATTAGGACAACTCAATGTGAATATCAATGTATTTGAGTGGTAGCACGTATATTTCTTTCTGACTCAAATTCATCTCTATTCAAATCCAACACCCTATAGAGTATAAGTATATTGAAATTTCAGAACCTTGTGGATGACCCAGACAGTAATAACAGTAGCAGTTAAGCCTTACATTTCTATGGCGCTTTGGTATTTTTAATCACTTCACACATAATCTCATTTTGTCCTTCAGTAAACACTGTGGTAGGATTTATTGCAGACATTTTATAGGTGTTGTCTTGAAAATTCTGAGACTGGACTTTGAGCCTTCTGACTCTCAGTTTAATGTATAGTTAGAAACAGTGAATAATTTTTCAAATACAGATATTTAATTAGCTTGAATTTGAAAATCGCTATGCTTTCTTTTCTTTAAGTGATTAAATTGGGATATTTCTCAAATATTCAATTTATGTTTATAACAGAACTTTAGGAAGCTTTGTAATTATTGAAGCCCATTAAATCAGTTGAGTCCTTTAATTATAGGTATAAGGATTCAAGGCAAAGGCACATGATTTTTTAAAAATAAAGATGACAATAAAATCAGTTTAACAAAAGTATTTAAATACTTCTTCTGTAAATGAGATTCAAAAATAGCCTGTGGCATTGACAGTGAGGAATAATTTCTGACAAAATCTGCATATGCTTTGGCATATCTTTGGAAAACTTTCTACATGTCTGTATAATGTAATAACTATTTCTATGTTAATATCCATCCAAAAAGAAACTATTTGACATAGTATGGATGTAGGCAGAAAACATAATTTTAAGTATTTCATTCTGAAATAGACATCAAGAAAATGTTGTCAAGAAAATGACATCTTTACTCTAATCAGTTATGTTTGAAATATTTTTTCTGTCATCAGGCAACCCTGCCCAGCCCACTTCTCTCCACTACATGAATCCTTACCAACTGAATGCCTATGGAATGGCCCTGAAAGCAGTGGGAGAAATCGTTCAAGATTATGACAGTGATAAAATGTTCCCAGCTCTAGGTTTTGGTGCAAAACTGCCTCCAGATGGAAGGATATCTCATGAATTTGCTTTGGTAAGAGTACATCACAAGGATTTGATCTTTTGAAAAAAATAATATCTTTTAATGGTGGTTCGCTACTTATGCTTTAGTCAGTCACGTAGCAACTCTTTTGACTATAGACTCAGCTCAATTTTGTAAAATGATTGATTTAGAAGTGTGATATAATGGAAGAAAAAGACAGTGAAATAGATTAGTAATAAATATATCTATTGTCCATCTGGTTTCAGAGGGTCTAATCTGGTTGTCTATTGCTATATGACAAACTCCTTAAAAGTTAGAGGCATAAACCAACACCATTTCATATACTCATAATTTTGGAGTCAGGAATTTAAGCAGAATACAATAGGAGATGATATATTTCTTCAAGATGTCTGGGGTCTTAAGTAGGATGCCTTGATTGGCTAGAGGTGGCTGGAATTGTTGACTAGAACCATATATCTGGGCTTCATTCTGGCTGTTGGTTGGATTGCTCAGTTCTTCTCTATATCATGTGTTCTGGGGCCAGCATGTCCCCTAAGATGGCTTCTTTGCTCATATCTGATACTCAAGATGACTGGAATAGCTGAATTGCCTGGACATCTCTCCCTTTTTCAACATATGACCTGCCCATGTGGCTATCATGGACCTCAGCACAGTATGGCCATCTCTTGGTAGTCAGATTTCTTACATGGCAGCCAGCTTCCCCAGAATGAGTATTCTAAAAGGCTGAGGCAGAAACTGCAGGGCTCTCTATACCATAGCATTAGAAATCCCAGAAAGTTGTTTTTGCTAAATTCTCTTAGTCAAGCAAATCACTAAGGCCAGCCAAGTTTCAAAGTAACCTTCACCTCTCAATGGGAGGCTGTCTCAAAGAATGTGTGACTATCTTAATCTACCATATTCAAATTTAAAGGATTAGTTATGACTAAAATTAATTTCTTTTAATGTGAAGCAATAATTGTGGCTATAATTATGATTTCAATAGAATGGAATAGATATGACTGAAATAAATATTTATCTAGTTAATGTTTACATAGATCTAGTCCATATTTTGTGATTGAAGATAAGCAATGTTGATAATTGAAGATAATGCACTCTGTTTTCCAAATAAACTCCACAAAGATAATGCTTATACACCCAGTCAGCCTTATTCTCCCTGTACTTTCTGATCAAATAATGGGAAAATCAATATAGGAATGGTTGCCTGTCATTTTGGAAAAACTTTGGCTTTTTCTGTTTAGAAGTGCCTCCCTACCCTCTATACATTTCAGGAGTAAATCCTTGCATCCCCATTATCTTTGTAAGTCTTTGCTGTTTTTATTCATGTTACAGAAGCAATGCATAATCAGAGATTTTTTAGAAGTTCTGCGAGCAAAATAAAAATAATAATACTACCATTTTTTGAGTAATTACTGGGTGTCAAGCCAAATATTTACAATCATTTTCTTATATGGTCTTCATAAAATTCCTGTGTGGTAGGTATATCATGACTGTCACATTGCATCACTCTAGGAAGTGTCAGTCATATTGAATACAGTTAAAGAGTGTCCCATGTGTTGTGTAATTCAGCTTAGGGTCACAGGAATTAACCAGGATTCCAGAAGACAGGACTTGAACCCAGATCAGTCTTATTTTAGAATACATGCTCTTTAACTACTACTAAAGCAAATTTTATAACAGTACCTATATGAATCCCACCTCTCAGATATGTGCTTTTTAACACCATGATACAGTATGATTATGATACATACATATGCACACACACACTTCCCGAAGCTTTTGTATGATTAGATTTAAACTTCCTTAAATATCTTTTAAGAGCAGTATTTTTACATTTTTATTTCTATACTTATCCTTGCTTATCTATTCCATTGCCCACACAATTTCAGGAAAGGTTGCTGGAGGCTTTAATTCTTTCTTCCATGAAATAGCCCACATGCCACATTCCCACTGTCATATAAAAATAAATATCTATTGGGATTTTGTTGTGTCTTAGAGAATTAAAATCTCCCAGAAACTTATAAAACCATGAAAATCACTCATGTGATGCTAAGTCTTAAGTGCTTCAGGAAAAAGGTCATGAGCTATTTTAAAGCTTAAGAAAGAGAATAATTATGTTAAACTAAATGGGGCTTATGAATTTTTCCTTCCATACATTTCTTCTCACCCTTGTGTATGTTTTTTTTCCTTTTATCTCTCTCTTTTTCTCTTTATTTCTCTTTATTTCTCTCTTTTTCTGCTTTTCCTACTTCCAAATTCTTTCCTCACAACAAAACCGATGCAAATATCTATTACCATGGAAGGATTTTTTTTTATTATTTGCATCTTAAAAGTTCGTGAACCCAACTCAAATACTTATAGGATAGAGATCATACCCCTTTAAAGTTATGAAAAATAGTCCCCCAAATTGAAGATGAAAACAACACTGATGATAGCGCATGAACTTTAACATTACTAACTGATTAATTTTTTCAAAGCACTTTTGTTTTCTTGGGTAAATAAGACAGGTAAGACTTAAGTAGGTCTTCAAAGAGTTAGTATTTGATTTGATTTTTTGCTAAACTATTCTGTTAACTTCATCCTTAACTGTCTCTAGGTGCTGAAATGGCAAATAGAAAAACTGTCCCATATGAATCTAACAACTAATATACTCTGTAATCCTAACAAACCCTCATATTTTCATGGTAAGAATTTGTGATGTATATTCATAAACATTAATCTATGTATCACACTGAGTTCAAGTAATCTTTCAGTTAGCAAGGGAGGCCTTCTTAAAAATTAATCCCTCATTGGTGAGTTTAGGGCTAACACAAATGTTGAAAGTTGAACATAAAAACTTATTTTTTTATGTTTTCTTTGCTGTTAATCCAAAGGGTCTCAGATAAACCCCAGCTTTTTATTTGAAATATGAATAAGAAGCTATTCATGTATTCCATTCTGGAAAAAGAACAGGGAATGGGAAAAGGAAAGGAAGAATGTGCTGGTACCACCACGTTAGCACAAACGTTGTGAAAAGGAGTCATTGCTCTCCTCCCATTGTGATTTTGATGACTCCTTAAGGTGTTATAACCGAAAATATAATAGCATAATAGTGTGGAACTTTAGAGGAAGTATTTGTAATGGGCATGAGGCCAGTGACCCTTAAAGGAAAGTCTCCTGCAATGATCAATAGAGAAATGGTACACCTGTCCAAGTGATTTTTCATACTAGATCTCGAAAAGTGCTGGCCTACTTTTCACTTATCTTGTCATTTATAGATATCTGCACAATTTAACATGTGTGTGTGTTCTCATCCATCTAGATGCTAACAATTTGAGGCGGCTGGGTGGCTCAGTTGGTTAAGCATCCGACTTTCAGCTCAGGTCATGATCTCATGGTTCGTGAATTCGAGCCCTGCATTGGGCTGTGTGCTAACAGCTCAGAGCCTGGAGCCTGTTTCAGATTCTGTTTCCCTCTCTCTGTCTCTCTGCCCCTCCCTGGCTCTCACTGTCTTTCTCTCTCAAAAATAAAAATAAACATTTAAAAAAAATTTTAGATGCTAACAGTTTAACAAGCAAGGGTCTTAACACTGTATGCATAAAATAGAAGCTCAACAGATGTTTATTTATTGAATAAAAGGGAGACTTTTCCCCACAGTAAGCAATCTCTGGGCAGCAGCAGATACATTTCAAAGAGTAAAGTAACAAGTAACAACTCCTTAGAGCTTCTGTTCAACATTTTGTCAGCTTGTTAGGCCTGCTGAAAAGTATTATAGGTTCTAGGCAGCAGCAGACTATATATAGTCTTCTCTTTTAGGACTGAATCTAAATATTCAGTACAATCTTTCAGGGAACCAAATGGAGGGGAAAATGGAGAAGGGCCCAACGTCCCTCCCCACACTTAAGTCTGCACTGTGGGAGTAGTGCTCGTTTCAAATTCTGCTCTTTATGTGCTATGTGTTCTACAAATTAACATTCATTATTTTATAAATGGAAAAGGTTGTTAATTAAAATGGAAATAAAAAATAGGGCATCCACTGCCCCCTTCATTAATAAACAGCAAAATTGAATGCACTTATTTTCAAAAATATCCTGTGCTTTTGGGCTAGTTGCACACATGAGCTCATTTTAATTTGTTTTAACAAGTAAAAACTAATTGCTTGTTAGTAATTAGTAACTAACACATAATTGGTTTGTGAAAGGAGTTTTAAACAGACTTAAAAAAAATCTTTGTGTAACTCATTATAACTTTGTTATTAAAAGGAAAATCTCATTTTAATAGCTGTAAATTATTTTAAATAATCCTGATATCATGCCAAGCATATATTAAAAAGTGTATAATTTTACATCATAAATATTTTTATCATCCAACTCGTATGAGGAATTCTTAGAGCAATTTATTACAGAACTAGGACTGATGCAGAAATCAGTGCTTTATAATTTTTTTTTTAATGTTTATTCACTTATGTGAGACAAAGAGCATGAGCAGGGGAGAGGCAGAGAGAGAGGAGAACACAGAAATCGAAGCAGGCTCCAGGCTCTGAGCTGTCAGCACAGAGCCCGACGCGGGGCTCGAACCCACGAACTGTGAGATCATGACCTGAGCCGAAGTCGGACGCTCAACCGACTGAGCCACCCAGGTGCCCCCAGAAATCAGTGCTTTAAATATTGCATAATGATGAATAGAATATCCACTAATTATCTTTCCACTAAGAAATAAAATGGTGAGAAAAATGGTGACCTTGTAATTTCAGTTCCACAGGAATACAGAAAATACATTATTTTCTAGAAATATAAACCCTTAGTCAAAATGTTAAAAGGATAATGAAAAAGTTGCTCAGAACCATCTTGGTTTGTATTTCTCCCCCTAAAGGCAGATATGGAATACATTTTTATATGCTAAAAATCAATAATGAGTTTTAATTTTAATCAGCTTCATATCTGATTAAAGGAAGAACACTGTAAAATTTTATTTAAAGGAAGGTTAAATAGGTCAGCTCAGATTAACATCAAAAGCAATCATTAACTGCTTTGTGCTAAATATTAAGCTTTTACATTATAATTTCAATCAATTAATGTAACCAATTGTATAATATAAAATTATAAAGAGGTCTATATTATTATAAATTATAAGGGGGATTTTATTATTTTTATGTTTTTAAAAATTGACATGATAGTTAATGAATAAAAAATTTGATGAAAAGACAAAATTAATAGGAAAAAGTGGGTAAAAATTCCTCTCTCAGAAATGGCAAAATTGAAGTGGTTGAAATAACTTTGGGGCACAGTTATCTAAGCTCTCAGTGCCTTAGTTTCTTCATTTGTAATGTGGAGATAATGACAATACTTTATCTGCTTTTTTTAGGGTTGTTAAAAAATCTATATAATACATGTAAATGCTTTAGTGTAAAGCTTAGTATATAAAATTCAACAAGTTTTAGTTATAAATGGCCAGTGATTGTTCAGATATAAACATGCATCATGAAATTATTATTAACTATGTTTAAATATAATTAAGGTCTCTAGTGTTTTAAAATGTATCTACAGTTTTTAATACTTCTCCCCTTTCAGACGTGGAGCCTAACTCCCCTTCCCTTGAGCATAGGCTATACTTAGGGATGCATTTTTAGCAAATAGATTAAAGTAGAAGTGATGGTGTGGATCTTATGAGACTGGCTTATAAAGGGCATTGGGGCTTCCTTCTTGCTGTCTTGGATTGCTCATTCTGAGGAAGTTTGCTGCCATGTTGTAAGAACACTCAAGCAGCCCTGCAGAGAGACCATGTTGACCTCCTGCCGTCAGCCATTTAAATGAGCCTTCTTGGAAGCAGATTCTGCAACTCTGGTTAAGCTCTCAGGTGTCCAGGTTGGCATACTGACTGCAAACTCATGAGAAATGCCGAACAAGAACCATCCATTAAGCTGCTGCTGACACCCAAAAGATGTTGAGATAAGAAATAATTACTGTTTTAAACCACTAACTTTTGATGTAATTTGCCACAAAGCAATAGATAACTAATATACTGCTTCATGTTATTTGTTAAATCTGGTCTAGGAGAATTAACCCTCATAATACCAAAGCATTTAAGGTATGGAAAAGCTGGTCTAGGTCTCCAGGTGTAAAGTTGCCCTTCTAGGTGCCATCTCCAGAATAAGAACCTAATGGCAAGCTCATTTCCCTTAAAGAACATGGATGATTCTTTGATTCTATTCCTTTTACCTTGTCTTGACATTTCTCACACCAAATTGCATTCCTTCTCTGCTTGGGGTTATTGCAACATGAAAATGTGCATGTGGCAGATGTTTCATATTTTTCCTTCTATAAGGTAAAACTGAATGGATAGCAGTTTTTTTCCTTGATTTTAATAGATATCACTGCAGAAAACTCAGAAAAGACTGAATAGTTTAAAGAATGAAAAAAAGCCACCAATTATATGTAATCACCCAGAGTTAACCACTGTTAATATTTACTTCTTTTCAGGATTTTTATATGTTCTTCTCTACATATTCACAGACATGTGTAAAATGAAGACATTAATTATGGAATGTTGTGATATTCAGCTTCTCAAGATTATTTAGAATTTTCTGCGGTTCTTTTTATGAAGAGTATCAGTTTTTAATGACTATATATTAGATTCATCATATCATAATCTACATAATATATTGTAATCTATTGTTGACCACTTCATTTATTATGTTTTGCTATTATATAAATGTGCTTCCAAAAAATCTTTGCTTCCAAAAAATCTTTGAGTATCAACATATCTTTTCTCTTTTTCATTTGATCTTTGTAGACACTATTAACTTTTACTCTTTTTTGCCTGTAAATTCTACAGAATGGAAACCCTCAAAATCCCTACTGTGATGGCATTGAAGGAGTCATGGAGGCTTATTACAGGAGTCTGAAATCTGTACAACTGTATGGGCCAACCAACTTCGCTCCTGTAATTAATCATGTAGCAAGGTAAGTGGACGGAGACAAGATGTTTATCCCAGTGTCCAGACAGCAGTGAAATTATATTATTGTTACCATGACTCCACAAATGAAAAGTGTTTTCTTCTAATTTACCTCTAAGAAAATGAGGAAAAAGATACAGTGGGAAGAGTCTCCACTGAGCTATCGTAATACTTTGCTAGAACTTTACAGCAAAATCTCAAGTGAAGAAAATATACACTTAGTTATTATCAGAACCTGTATTTGTTCAACCAAGAAAAATGTTCTATTCTTTGAAAAGGCAGCCATGAGAGCAATAACAAGATCGATTATGATCTGAGTGGTGTAAATCATTGAATCTAATATCACGTCCCATGGTAACATAGAAGTAATAAGAGACCAAATTCCATGAAGACAACTAAAGTCTTTCAGTGATAATATAGGGCACATTATTTTAACCACTCTGAAATTAATATAATAGCTAATTTTAAGAATTCCCAGAGCTTTACCTGTATATAGTACATAGTATTGAGTTCAGAATATAATTGCTTATGATTCCAACTACATATTCTAGAAAAAAAATTTAAATGTAAAAATGTACACACACTTATCATTTTCTTCATCAGTGTCTAAACAAATAAATTAGACACCACTTTCAAAATCCCTAAAAGGTTTGACCCAGTTGCAGATCCTATGAAACACTGCCTTATTTTTAGAAAATTTAAAAAGTGTAGCTTTTGTGTCCTTCCAAATATGTAGTAAGAACGTGAAAATATACTACATTTGGATAATTTTATCAATGCACAAAGGTGATATGAAAACTCAGTTCTCTGTTTAAAGGTTCTGGTACTGAATCATCTCCATACTGGACATCATGAGTGACTTAAATGTGTTCTACTTTCCATTATCTGGGACATAGACAAGATACTAAAATACCCCTGTACTGGGGCTGACCTCAGTGGAACTCTGCTGTGGAAGTCCACCTCAGGTTGACAATGATACATTGATGACCATTTTCTGAGTGTTTTTGAAATATTAGCTCAGGCTTTTGAAATATTTCCACCCACAATCTGTTTTAAGTTATGAATTTTACATCTCAACTCTGGACACAAACAACTAAAAAAAGGATTATTTATGGAATAATACTTATATATTTCCTTTTTATTTCTATGGTGTCCTATTATTTTATTTCTATGGTGTCCTAATATATAATTTATTGTCAAATTGGTTTCCATACAACACCCAGTGCTCATCCCAACAGGTGCCTTCCTCAATGCCCATCACCCACTTTCCCCTCTCCCCACCCCCCCAATCAAGCCTCAGTTTGTTCTCAGCTTTTAAGAGTCTCTTATGGTTTGCCTCCTTTCCTCTCTGTAACTTTTTCCCCCCCTTCCCCTCCCCCATGGTCTTCTGTTAAGTTTCTCAGGATCCACATATGAGTGAAAACATATGGTATCTGTCTTTCTCTGCCTGGCTTATTTCACTTAGCATAACACTCTCCAGTTCCATCCATGTTGCTACAAATGGCCATATTTCATTCTTTCTCATTGCCAAGTGTAGTATTCCATTGTATATATAAACCACATCTTCTTTATCCATTCGTCAGTTGATGGACACTTAGACTCTTTCCATATTTGACTATTGTTGAAAGTGCTGCTATAAACATTTTGGTACAAGTGCCCCTATGCATCAGTACTCCTGTATCCCTTGGGTAAATTCCTAGCAGTGCTATTGCTGGGTCATAGGGTAGCTGTATTTTTAATTTTTTGAGGAACCTCCACACTGTTTTCCAGAGCAGCTGCACCACTTTGCATTCCCAGCAACAGTGCAAGAGGATTCCCATTTCTCCACATCCTCTCCAGCATCTATAGTCTCCTGATTTGTTCATTTTAGCCACTGTGACCAGCTTGAGGTGTTATCTGAGTGTGGTTTTGATTTGTATTTTCCTGATGAGGAGTGACGTTGAGCATCTTTTTATGTGGCCATCTGGATGTCTTCTTTAGAGAAGTGTCTATTCATGTCTTCTGCCCATTTCTTCACTGGATTATTTGTTTTTCGGGTGTGGAGGTTGGTGAGTTCTTTATAAATTTTGGATACTAGCGCTTTATCCAATATGTCATTTGCAAATATCTTTCCCCAGTCCGTCAGTTGCCTTTTAGTTTTGTTAATTGTTTCCTTTGCAGTGCGGAAGCTTTTTATCTTCATGAGGTCCCAGTAGTTCATTTTTGCTTTTAATTCCCTTGCCTTTGGAGACGTGTCAAGTAAGAAATTGCGGCAGCTGAGGTCAGAGAGGTTTTTTTCTGCTGTCTCCTTTAGGGTTTTGATGGTTTCCTGTCTCACATTCAGGTCCTTCATCCATTTTGAGTGTATTTTTGTGAATGGTGTAAGAAAGTGGTCTAGTTTCATTCTTCTGCATGTTGCTGTCCAGTTCTCCCAGCACCATTTGTTAAAGAGACTTTTTTCCATTGGATATTCTTTCCTGCTTTGTCAAACATTAGTTGGCCATACACTGGTGGGTCTAATTCTGGAGTCTATATTCTATTCCGTTGGTCTATGTGTCTGTTTTTGTGCCAATACCATACTGTCTTGATGATTACAGCTTTGTAGTAGAGGCTAAAGTCTGGGATTGTGATGCGTCCAGCTGTGGTTTTCTTCAATATTACTTCGGCTATTTGGGGTCTTTTGTGGTTCCATACAAATTTTAGGATTGCTTGTTCTAGCCTTGATAAGAATGCTGGTGCAATTTTGATTGGGATTGCATTGAATGTGTAGATTGCTTTGGGTAGTATTGACATTTTAACAATATTTATTCTTCCAATCCATGAGCACGAAATGTTTTTCCATTTCTTTGTATCTTCTTCAGTTTCCTTCATAAGCTTTCTATAGTTTTCAACATACAGATCTTTTACATCTTTGGTTAGATTTATTCCTAGGTATTTTATTATACTTGGTGCAATCGTGAATGGGATCAGTTTCTTTATTTGTCTTTCTGTTGCTTCATTTATTGGTGTATAAGAATGCAGCTGATTTCTGTACATTAATTTTGTATACTGTGACTTTGCTGAATTCATGTATCAGTTCTAGTAGACTTTTGGTGGAGTCTATCGGGTTTTCCATGTGTAGTATCATGTCATCCGCAAAAAGTGAAAGCTTGACTTCATCTTTGCCAGTTTTGATGTCTTTGATTTCCTTTTGTTGTCTGATTGCGGATGCTAGAACTTCCAACACTATGTTAAACAAAAGCAGTGAGAGTGGACGTCCCTGTCGTGTTCCTGATCTCAAGGGGTAAGCTCTCAGTTTTTCCCCATTGAGGATGATATTAGCTGTGGGCTTTTCATAAATGGCTTTGATGATGTTTAAGTATGTTCCTTCTATCCCGACTTTCTTGAGCGTTTTTATTAAGAAAGGATGCTGAATTTTGTCAAATGCTTTTTCTGCATCGATTGACAGGATCCTATGGTTCTTATCTTTTCTTTTATTGTGATGTATCACGTTGATTGATTTGCGAATATTGAACCAGCCCTGCAGCCCAGGAGTGAATCCCACTTGATCATGGTGAATAATTCTTTTTATATGCTGTTGAATTCGATTTTCTAGTATCTTGTTGAGAATTTTTGCATCCATATTCATCAGGGATATTGGCCTGTAGTTCTCTTTTTTTTGCTGGGTCTCTGGTTTGGGAATCAAAGTAATGCTGGCTTCATAAAATGAGTCTGGAAATTTTCCCTCCCTTTCTATTTCTATTATTTTTTGTTATTTTTTTTCATATATATACAGGTCTTGACCCACAAAATTGATTTCAAAATCCACTAATGGGTCATTACCTGTAATTTGAAAAACATATCCTAGCTAATTATATTAGCCTATGTGAGTAGTGTCATCTGTACTCTATTTCCTAGTTTTTTGATGTTTGTCAAATAAAGCAGTATCAAAAAATAATACTAGTACAAAATAAATTATAGTTGTCTCATTCTCTTTCACCCAGTACTATACAGATGACTGTCTTTTATAAAAAGATAGAAAAATGATAGGATTTCTTTCGTGCGAATTCATGCTAGTTATGATAAATATTCTCGAGGGTTTACTAGTTAATTTTATATTTTTTACCCTGGATATCTCTACTATTAAAATTAAACTTTTAGATAGACAATTTCTAGCTGCATTTCTATATACCATTTAAAACTGTAGGCTCTATACTGTCCTATTACCATTTTTCATGTATTGTCTAGCATTTTAAGAAACTCTCAAAGATAGGGATAGATGCCAGCTAACTATCAGATTCTCAGCAATAATCCATGATCTATTAATTCTTTATTATTTTTTTTAATGAGAGAAAATAAGAAACACATAAGATACGGCTTTTGAGAAATCCTCTTTTCCTTCCAATACAATCTGAAGTCTCATGTATCTATGTCTTATTATGAAGCTACATAAGAAATGCTTTACTCCTTTATCTTTGAGAATAGGTTTACTTTAATTTTTAAACTTTTTATTAAGACAGACAATTTCTGTCTGACCCAAACTCACCATCCAAAAAATTTATCAGTTTAAAAGACAAGGTACTATTTTTTCTAAATCATGAGAAGTTCCCTAGTTACAGTATATGAGACTCCTGTTTTAAATAAAACTCAGTGAGTATTTTGTTACTTTGAAATGCATTCATCAGTTCTTCAACATGCCCATCATATAGGAGGTAAGTGTACTTAACAAATGTTTAATAACTGAATTCTGTATGTTAAGGTATTTGTCATTAAAAATACATTTTGTAAAATAAAAAGCAAATGGTTTTTTATTTGCTTGATTTTTTTTTCTTCTCATAAAGTGTGTTTTCTATATTGATAAAAGCTTAATTTGTGATAGTTTTCTATTAACATTTTGAAGAATTCTTATTCTTTTTAAGAATAATAATTTTAACCGTATGCTCATTTTTAGAACTTGAATCTATAAGACTATTGACTTTTTAGATAATATTGAAATAACAATATTGTGAGTTAACACCCAAAGCATCATGTTTGTGAAAATTGAAAGTTCTTTGTGATGTTCTGAGGTTATCCAACCGCTTGCTTCTAACTTCCTGTCTTACCAGTTTTCCTTTCATAGAGTTGTCTAGGGAATAACATTTCAGACAATGTAAAAATCCCACTCAACATCCATTGGTGCCCTGTGACAAGTTTAATTTTGAACACTTTGGTTTGGTATTTAAGAACTTTTAATATCCAACTACCACCACTCATCCACTCTGATTTCCCTCCACATTCTCCCACATGTGCCGTACTTCAGCCATAGAGAATCATTACTTCTGAGCTACGAATTGTCATTTTATGAATACCTTTATCAAAACACTCACTAATTTGATTCCACTCAATTGTTACATGTAGACTTTTTTCTCCACTGAAGACAGGAATTGTGACTTAATTATATAATTAATTATATATACACACACACACACATATATATAAATACCATATGTTATAAATTATATTTAAATTAAATTATATTTAATATTTATAATAATATAATTTATAATGTATATGTTATAAACCAACATAAAGCCCAATTCTTTGCATTTACTGATAAATCCACACCTATTTGTTTAATTGAATCTTCTGTACACCATGCATTATAACTACATTTTACTAAGCGAGTTTATAATAGAAAACTAAAGGAACTGTTAATGATAATACTTAGTCTATTTTAATGACCTATGGAAAATGTGATTGTGCTAGATACCTACTGTATGAGGCAGGGTCCTCAGGAGAAACAGAACTAATAAGACATACAAATATAGATATATAGATAAAGAAATTTATTTTAAAGAATTGGCTCATGCAATAGTAGGCACTGACAAATCAGAAATTTGTAGGGAAAGCTGGCAGGTTGGAAACTTAGGTAGGATGATATTCTTGCAGTTTTGAGTCAGAATCCCTTTTCCTTTGGGAAAAGCATTTTTGTTAAGGCCTTCAACTGATTGAATGAAGCCCATCCACATTTTTGAGATAGTCTCATTTACTTAAAGTCATCCAATTGTAGATATTAACTATATCTTCAAAGTAGCTTCACGGGAACTAGATAACTGGCTATCAGAGCCTAACCAAGTTAACATGTAAGACTATCATGCCTACCAAAACTAATGCATGACCATTATGTTGTACACTGAAAACAAATTTAAAATCAGAGAAATCCTTTCCATGTATGAATTTATTAATACACCTAATATCTATAACACTATGTTTAATTCTCAATAACTAGCAATAGGAGGAAGAAACATGTTAAGGAAATCATGTGTCTATAGAGACATGGTTGTAATAGAGTGGAGTTTACTCATCCCATGACTAATGTCAGTGCCCTCTTGGATATATGGCGATTACTATTTTTACATTCCTGTTTACATCATCAAAATTTCTCTTCATCTAGAATTCTACCTCAGTAACTTTAAGTTATTTGAAATATATTTTGTTGGTATTTTTTACCAGCTTATAACTTGAAAATAAACTAATATACCAATGAAAGTATCAATTATCTTTTCAGGCTATCATGAAAATTTTACTATTTTCTTCCCTTGACTTGAATAATATGCATTATTTCCTAACTACTAGTCCTCTGTTTCTTGTGCCTAACCAGTTACTAGTTTTGAGGCTGTCATATTTCAGTTTCTATGAGGGATCTATCAATTTCTAACTACTGACTAGATTTTTGTATCTAGATATCTAGATGCAGGTAATCAACTAAAATTCATTTTCAGTTTTGAACCCATAGTCTGTCTCAGACAATGTGCTCAATGCCATCATGTGGAATATTTGTTTTAATCTTCACAATAACTCTATGAGCTGTCAGTAGTGTTATTATTCCTATTTTATTGATGACAAAATGGATATGGAAGAGTGGCCATTTGAGGTGGAGCTAAAATTCCTAACAGAATAATCTTATCCCAGATAACTGTTATGATGCCTTGCATAAACTTAAGCCCTTTTATCTGTGCTCCAAAGATAAAGGCACATAAAAGAAAGTGCAACAAAACTACATATGGTTGTGGACACAGTCTGTCACTTCATCACACTGCCAAAAATACAACTTTGTAACATAAAAATTACTGTTACTTTGTATTGAAATATTTACGTATTAAGATTTAACTAGTAAGATTTATTTAGTATTAAAATTTAATTCATTGCATATATCAAAAGTAAACTACCTAAATAAAACATTCTTGAGTCAGTTTCTTATCTTGTTGCCCTCTTTATTCCTATGAACCAATAGTAAGCTGAAAGAATATCCCACAAATCTGAACCAACCACTTATGCACTTTTATAAACATGATCCCAGAAAGTTGCCTGACAAAAGACTCCAGGGGAATGCGTTTGAATTCCAAACCCCTGACAAAGTTAACCTCTCTCTCAGATTTATCACAGTAATATTAAAATATAAATTATGGATTGCCTATATATGAAAAAGGACATTTAGCAGGCTTTTAATAATAAAAGTTTTAATTATGCAATTTACAGAAGGATTCATCATCAGTTTCCTTTAAGCAGCAAGCTTCTTTAATACCTTTAAAATATAATTTGAATCTGCAAGAGTATATATCAGGGTTACCTTCTGGAAGATAGATCGAGATGTGATCAGCCTCTACTTTCTACTTAGCACTTTCTGTAGCATTTCAATTATTTTATCACAAATCATAATATTTTAAAGTGGGCTAAATTAGAAATGGTAGCACAAAATATGATTTTGTTTGAAATTTACCTTTACTTGCAAAGTGCAACAATGTGTCAATGCATACGGCAAATGCCATAGAAATCATGGCAAGTTTTAAAAGATTAATTTATGGTGCTTTTGGCGATAAAGACTAAAATAGATTGAATAGTTCTTATGTAAACTGAAATTTATTTTCAAATTAGTGCATCTGGCAGTAGTGAGAGCCACACAATAAGCTCATATATCTTTCTACAGCATTCGAAGTTAAGAAATATAAAACATTAATAAAAGCACATGTTTATTATAAAGTAAAATGCAGAATCCCTATGCAGAAAATGCAGAATCCTTATGAAGGATCCTATAAAGTAAAATGCAGAATCCTTATGAAGTTTTAAGATAAACAACAAAGAGAAATTCCAGGTTTACTATATCTGCTTCAGGTTCTATTCCTAACTCTTCTGGTGGTATGAATATATTCTCTCCTTCTCTTAGGTAAATAGTTTCTGGTGAATCAAAAGAAAACCAAAATGAAAATATATTAAACTCAGCAATGAAAAGACATGGAGTGGCTGGATGGATAAAAAAACAAGTCCCAACTATATGCTGTCTACAAGAAACTCAACTTAGATCTAAGGACATACATAGGCCAAAAATGAAGGGATGAAAAAAGATACTCCATGCACATGGTAACCAAAAGAGAGCAGGGAGGGTGGCTATACCTCTATCAGAGAAAATAGACTTTGAGGCGAAGAAGGTTATTACATAATAAAAGGGTCAGTTTATGTGATATGTTGATTGATATACACAGGTATCCTCCAGTTTTCAAAAGTTCACATTACACCACTTCACTTTTACAAAAGACCTATATTAGGATCTGTTTCCACTAACCAAAAGAAATCCAGAGATTTTTGCTTTTATGAAATAGATTGCAGTATTTGTTTTACTGCAAGCGGTCATAGAGGCAGCGTGCATCACGAGCATGAGAGTGATGCCACCAGGCCCCTTCCCTGGGAACTACGCTCAGCATCTCATCATCAAGGTGCCTTAGCTTTGAACCATGTCTGTGAGCATCTGTGCTTTATCTCCACTTTTCTGTGCATCTGTTAGCAAGATGTGTCCTAAGGTGTCAGAAAATCTAAGACTATTGTTTAGGTCTGGGAACGAACACTCAAAAAGTTCCATATAAGCTAATGGTACTTGCTTTTTTTTTTTCTACTTTATACCATTTCTGCTTATAGAAGATTTCATAGGAAAGCTCTACTTTCTGATAGTGGGAGAAACGTTCATATTCATGAAGTATTATTCAGCCTTAAAAAAGGAGAGTCTATCATTTGCAACAACATGGATGAACCTGCATAATGTTATGCTAGGTGAAATAAGCAAGACTTAGGAAGAAAAATGCATGATCAGTGAAAATCACTGCATGATCTCATTTATATGTGGAATTTTAAAAAGTTTAATACATAGAAGCAGAAAGTAGAATGGTGGTTAGCAGGAGAGGGGAGGTAGGGAAAATAGAGATATTGGTCAAAGGATAAGGAGTTGCATTATGTAGGATGAATAAGTCTAGAGATCTAATATGTTGCATGATGACTGCGGTGAAATACTGTATTGAATACTGGAAATTTGCTAAAATAGTAAATATGGGAACTATATGAGGAGATGATATGTTAATTAGTGTGATTGTAATAATCATTTTACTATGTATCTATCAAACCATCATGTTATATATCTTAAATAAATAAAATATTTATCTTAAAATGAAATTTTTCTTAAAAAGTATCAATTCAACAGGAAGATATAATCATTATAAATACATATGCACCCAATATCAAAGCACCTAAGCAAAAAATTGACATGTATGAAGGGGCAAATAGACTCTAATACAATAATATTAGAAGACTTCAGTACCCCACTTTTAATAATGAATACATCATTCAGATAGATAATCAATAAGGAAACTGCAAACTTGAGCACCTCTCTGGACCAAATGGACCTAACAGATATATACAGAATATTCCATTCAGTAGCTCCAGAATACATATTCTTTTCAAGCACGCATGGCATATTCTCTAGGATAGATTATAGGACACAAGGCAAGTCTTAATAAATTTAAGAAGATTGAAATAATTCCAAGTCTCCTTTGCAAACACAGTAGAAAACAAAAGAAATCAGAAAGATTCATTAATGAATAGAAATCAACATACTCTCGAATGTCCACTGAGTCAAAAAAAAAAAAAAAATACAAAAGGAATTGGGGAATATCTTGAGATAAATGAAAGAACAATATACCAAAACTTACGGAATATTGTAAAGGCATTATTAAGAGGAAAGTTTATAGCAATAAACATTGCATGTTAATAAAGAAGAAAAATCTTAAAGGATCTAACTTTACACCAAAAGGAACTAAAAGAAGAAGAAAAAGTACAGGTTAGCAGAAGAAATAATAATAATTAGAGCAGAAATAAATGAAATAGAGAATAGAAAAACAATAGAAAAAATTGACAAAACTAAGAGTTGGTTTTTTGAAAAGGTAAACAAAACTGACCAACCCTTAGACTAAGAAAGGAAAGAGACAAGACTCAAAAAATGAAAGAGAAAACATTACAACTGATTTCACAGGAATAAAAAATATCATAAGGGATTATTATAAACAATTGTACTTTAACAAATTGGACAACCTAGAAGAAATGGATAAATTCCTAGAAATATACGATGTACCAAGAATACATCAAGAGAAATAGAAAGGATGTAGATACCAATAACAAATAAGGAGAATGAACCAGTTATCAAAAATCTCCCAACAAAGAAAAGGCTCAGGGCCAAGTGGCTACAAGGCATATCTTACCAATGATTTAAAGAAGAAGAATTAATACCAATTCTTCTTAAACTGTTACAAAAAAAAAAAAATAGAAGAGCAAATACTTCCAAGTTCATTTTATGAAGCCAGCATTACCCTGATAATAAAGTCAGACAAAGGCACCACAAGAAAACTACAAACCAACATCCTTGATAAACATGGATGTCAAAATCTTCAACAGATTATTAGCAAACTGAATAAAAGAGCACATTCAACGAATTATAACCATGACCAAGTAGGATGCATTTCTAGCATGCAAAGATGGTTTGACATATGCAAGTCAATAAATATGATACAACACATTAACAGAATGAGGGACCAAAATCTCATGACCATTTCAAAAGATAGAGAAAAAACATTGATAGAATTCAACAGTCTTTCCTGATAAGAACTATCAACAAATTAGGTACAGAAGGAATTTACCTCAACACAATAAAGGTCACAGCTAACATCATACTTAATGATTAAAAAAAAACCCAAAAACTAAAAGCTTTCCTCTAAAATATAGAACAAAGCAAGGATGCCCATTCTTCCACGTCTATTCAACATGTCTCTGGAAGTCTTAGCCAGAGCAATTGGACAAGAAAAATAAGTAAAAGTCATCCAAATTATAAAGGAAAAATAAAATTACCTCTGTTTACAGATGACATGATCTTACATGTAGAAAACCCTAAAGACTGAAGGAAGTAAAACAAAGCAAAATAAAACAAAGCAAAACAAAAAGAAAACCCATTTACTGATGAACTCAGTAAAGTTGCAGGGTACATAATCAACCTGTAAAAAAGTTGCATTTCTAAACAAATAACAAACTATCTGAAAAGGAAATTAAGAAAATAATCCCATTTATAAAAGCACCAAAAAAGTAAAATAAAATACTTAGGCATAAACTTAAGGAAGTGAAAGGCTTTTATAGTGAAAACTATGAAACATCAATGAAAAAATTAAAGCAGACACAGTTAGATGGAAAGACATGCCATATTTATGGATTAGAAAAATTAATATTGTGTAAATGTCCATACTACCCAAAGTGTTCTACAGATTCCGTGCAATCCCTACCCAAATCTTAATGATATTTCTTGCAGAAATAAAGAAAAAAAAATCCTAAAATATATGTGAAACCACAAAGGACCTTGAATAACTGAAGCAATCTTGAGAAAAAACAAAGCTGGAGGCAAGCATCACAGTCTGATTTTAAAACATATTCCAAAGGTGCAATAATTAAAACAGCAAGGTACTGATATAAAAAAAAATAAGCGTCTATACCAATAGAATAGAATAGAGATGCCCAGACAAAAACCTGCAGGTTTTTGCCAAAAGTGCCAAGAATACAAAATGAGGAAAGAATTCTCTCTTCAATAATTGGTGTTGGGAAAACTGGATATACACATGAAAAAGAATGAAATTGGATCCTTTTACTACCACTCACACAAATTAACTGAAAATTGAACGTAAGACATGAAACTATAAAACTCTTAGAATAAAAGAGAAAACCTTGACATTGGTCTTGGCAATGATTTCTTTGTCTTGGCAACGATTTCTTGAGTATGACACCAAAAGCACAAGCAGCAAAAGCAAAAATAGACAAGTGGGACTACATCAAAGCAAAAGAAACCATCAACATAATGAAAAGACAACCTACAGAGTGTGAGAAAATATTTGCAACTTATATATTTGATAAGGGGTTCATTTCCAAAATATATAGGGAACTCATACAACTCAATAGCAAAAATACAACTAATTTAGAAATGGGCAAAGGACTGGCACCGACATTTCTTCAAAGAAGGCACACAAATGGCCAATAGGTACATACAAAATGCTCAACATTTCTAATCATCAGGGAAATGCAAATCAAAACCACAGTGAACTATCATTACTTTACACTTGTTAGCATGGCTATTATCAAAAAGTCAAAAAGATAGTAAGTGTTGGCAAGGATGTGAAGAAATTGGAACCCTTGTGCATGGTTGGTGGGAATTATAAATTAGTGCAGCTGCTATGAAAAACCAACATAGAGATTTCTCAAAAAATGTAGAGCTACCAGAAATCCCACTTCTGAGTATACATCCAAAAAAACTGAAATCAGGATCTCGAAGAAGTGTCTGTAGCATTATTCACAACTGCCAAGATATGCCAATGGGCAACAATGTGATATTGTGCACTTAAATTTTTGTTAAAAGGGTAGATTTTGTATTAATATTTTTTTTACCATGTGCACACACACAAAGGGGACACAGGAAAATTTAAGAAGTGGTATACTTATTACTGTGATTGTTTTGATGGTAACATGAATTTATGAATATGCCCAAACTCATCAAGTTATATATCTTAATTCTGTGCAGTTTTTTTGTGTGCCAATTATACCTCAATAAAGCTGGGGGAAAAACTATACTAACAACTGAGACTTTATGGGTGATCAGAAGTGTTGGAAGAGAAATAAAAAGTAAATACCAAAAAAAAAAATTCAGACAGTTAAGCCACTTGAAATGATATTTATAGAAATGCATAATATTTTACTTTCTGTATTGTTTCTGAATCTGGTAAAAATTTGCCATTTTAAGAAGAGCAGAAAAGCTACATTATTGTACTCAGAAGCTATTTATAGTCTTCCATTAATCTCATGAAATATAAAACCCTGTTTCTGAAACATAGTAAGAAATGCTTTTTAAAAATAATGAGTATTGGGGCACCTGATGGCTCACTAGGTTAAGGGTCTGACTTTGGCTCAGGTCATCATCTCACAGTCCATGGATTAGTCCCGCGTGGGGCTCTGTGCTGACAGCTCAGAACCTGGAGCCTGCTTCAGATTCTGTGTCTCCCTCTCTAATTGCCCCTCCCCTGCTCATTCATTCTCTCTCTCTCTCTCTCTCTCTCTCTCTCTCTCTCTCTCTCTCTCTTTCTAAAATAAATAAACATTAAAAATTAAAAAAAATAATGGGTATTTAAAAATTAAAAATGAATACCTGACAGAGATTACCTGACTTCTTTTAGTAAGAAAAAAAGCTAAGCATTAAATGGAATAGTCTCAGATCTGGTTTCAACTGTTTTTCATTGATTGTGTAACCATCAAACTTATAAATTCCTTAATGGAGAAGATCATTTGTTCAATATTGTGGGAATAGTTTTGACTATACATTGTGGAACCAGTTCAATGCTATTTTTATAGGGTGTGAACATGACACTTACTGTATTCTCTTGATCAGTCTATGAAATTACCATTTTGTTAGCTGCATGAGCAATTATGAGTTTCTCTAGTCTACGGAAAAATTGTAAATATTTTTCTTGTCCATATCGTTGTTAATTCTGCTCTCCAAGAAATAAGTTTTGCCCTGACATATGTGATTCGTCTGTCCCTGATCTGCTCAAATTTGATTCCTTTGGGTACTTCAGGTTATGAAGGAATTTTATCGGTAAAAAGTAGATGTTTTCTTGAACCCAGTTTCTCTGTGATACTATCTTTCTGTGATTCTATGATACATAAATATTCAATGAGTTTTACAGAAGTCAACCAAAGTCTTCTCATTTACTGTTTATCTCCTAAGAGTACCATAATGCTTGCTTGTTACTAGATATGACCTGCATACTAATTATATTCTAAAAATCATAAAAGTTATTCTTGTTGAGGGGCACCTGGGTGGCTTAGTCGGTTGAGCATCCAACTCTTGATTTCCACTCAGGTCAGGATTTCACAGTTGGTGAGTTCGGGCCCCATGTCAGGCTCTGCACTGGCAGTACAGAGCCTGCTTGGAATATTCTCTCTCTCTCTCTCTCTCTCTCTCTCTCTCTCTCTCTCTCTCTCTCTTTCTCTCAATAAGTAAATTAACTTAAAAAAAATAAAAGCATTGTCTTAAAAAAAAAGGTATTCTTGTTGAGAATATAATCTAGATACCCAAAAAGTAGAACACAATGGAAAAAAGAGGTATAATAAAACATAACATGCATAAAATTCACCTCTAAATTACTGAGTATTACTTGGTGAGAACTCTGATAAACTTCAAGAACTAGAATATTCTCATTTTTTAAAAAAATTTTAATGTTTATTTATTTATTTTGAGAGAGAGACAGAGTGTGAGCGGAGGAGGGAAAGAGAAAGACACAGAATCCAAAGCAGGCTCCAGCCCTGAGGTGCCAGCACACAGCCCAACACAGGGCTTGAACCCACAAACTGTGAGATCATGACCTAAGTACAAGTCAGACATTTAACTGACTGAGCCTTCCAGGCGCCCCTAGAATATATTCTTAATACATACCTAATTTTTGTCTTTGTTTGGTATTCTTTTCCCCATCTTTCATCAATTTAACACATATTAAGAACTTGAATTATGGGGCCACCTGGGTGGCTCAGTCCATTAAGCATCTGACTTCCACTCAGGTCATGATCTTGTGGTTCACGAGTTCAAGCCCCATGTTGGGCTCTGTGCTGAGAGCTCAGAGCCTGGAGCCTGCTTCAGATTCTGTGTCTCCTTCTCTGCCCTTGTCCCTTTCATGCTCTCTCTCTCTCTCAAAAATAAATAAACATTAAAAAAATTAAAAAGAAAAACTTGAACTATGGATGTGTCAAAAAGCATTTCTTCTGTTGCATTTCTTAGGTGAAATTCACATAACATAAAAGTAACTTTTGAAGTTTACAGTTAGATGATATTCAGCACATTCACTATGTTGTATAATCATCACCTGTGTCTAGTCCGAAACAAAAAGCATTTATGATTATTGTCTTTATAATAATCATACCATTTATAAAACTGTATTATATATTGGTTAGCATGCATGCGGTTTCTGTATTAACAATACAGAGGTGTATAGTCTTGATTTTAAAGGTAAAAAAATAAAGTTTAGATAGATCAAGTAATTTACTGAAGATCATACACATAATATGTTGCTTAGCCAGGGTATCTGTTTCTGAAAGCTATATCCATTCCTTTGTGCTAAACATACCCTCATCCATCTCACCTTTTATTAGTGAGTGAATTTCCAAGACAGGCAGGCTTTTCTGTGTGCTGGCATGAAGTAATGTTGCTGTGTTCTAACGTGCTATTTCAGAAAAATGTATTGAGAGCTTGCATGATATAGATTCCTAATACAAGTTTAAATATTTTCTTGAGATTAAAGGTTTGTTGACTATCGTGATTATATTTAGCAACCATCACATACAAAGGAGCTGTTTTATTTTCTGTGGTATTCTTTATCTTTTTATTGCTCTAGGTATGCTTCTTCCGTAAAAGATGGTTCCCAGTATTTTGTGCTCCTGATTGTGACAGATGGTGTTATCTCGGATATGGCTCAAACCAAGGAGTCCATAGTCAATGTGAGTAGGGATCGTTCAGTCTTGAGCTGGCTAAGTGACAGCAGTGTGCTTTCAACCTATGTTGAAAGAGTTAATGTTAGTTGACTTAATAGTGGAACAAAATGCTCATGCTTTTGCAACTGATTGCATTCTTAACCTTATCCAGAAAACTCAAATGTATATGTACCATTAGTTCATAAAGACTAACCTAAGCAGTATGGATAACTGTGTTATAACAAAATTATTTTCCTCCCAGAATAATAAAAAAAAAAAGAAGATGATACCATCACCTTCATGTGCATGAATGTGCTTACCTCTACTAGTTGGATGTACTTGTACTCAATCTTACAATTTGTACAAAGTATTTCTTGATATTTACATTTCAATTATAGGAGCACTGTACTGACATTCTTATTTCTATATAACTGGAAGGGTCTGGACTTTATTCAAAATCCATCCTTGTATAATTCCTAATTATTTATTTTTATGATTATTTGTCTTTTTATTAGATTATAATCTATAAAATCTATATTTATAGACTATTTTTTTGAGATATGGCATGAATTGGGGAGGGACAGAGAGAGAGAGAGAGAGAGAGAGAGAGAGAGAGAGAATCCAAAGCAGGCTCCACACTGTCAGAGCAAAGCCCAATGTAGGGTTGAACCCATGAACCGTGAAATCATGACCTGAGCTGAAGCTGGACGCTCAACTGACTGAGCTGCCCACATGCTCCTAGACTATATTCTATAGAATCATATCTTACTCACCTTTCCATGTCCAAGTTTAGACATGTTTGGCACAAAGCTGACATTTAGTGAAAATGGGTTTCATGAGTGCTTTGCATATCATAGCTCATAATTATTAATAACATAGGGAACATATAATTAGCTGTTTGGTGGAGGATCATATGGGGGGAAAATTATAGATATTTACTGAAAAAAAACATACATAAACAGCAGTTGAAGTAAGGCTTACACATTTATTTGTTATTTTTTAACTAGAATTACTTGGGTTGAATTCACCTTGATTTCCTTTATGTTCTGGCCAGTGGCATTCGTGTGCACTTGAAAATAGGAATTTAATAATTTGGGCTTAAACTAATAAGACATGATGTATTGAGGACCAATTATTCATAATTTGATGATCTTCATGCTGAAGATGTGGTTGGTACAGTGTTCCTTTTCTCTATTGCTGGATCTCACATTCTGAACATTAAATTCTTTAAAATGATTACATTGTTTAAGTGATACATATGATGGGAAAATATGCAAATATTTTTGAATCAAATATTCAATATCACTCACAATCCCATGGATATTTAATGCATAAATTAATATTGCTTTCCCTAACTTTGGGTATAAGTGGGATAGAGTAGGGTACTATTCTTTCACAAATATAGTACCATTTTTCCCTTACAGCAACTAAAAGATTTTTTATGGGAGAGAAAACATGAATAAAATGCCCAGAGATACCCTCAGTCAAGAAGATGTTGGCTGAGAATAGCAAGTGAAAGCAGATGTGCAATACTTTTTATTTTTCATAATGTCCAAGGCTGGTCATTCCCAGAGAATGTCCCACTGAAGAAGTGTATATACAGTTAGTTCAAAAAGAATGAGTAGAATCAAGTATATTATTGTGATGTGTTCAAACCTATTTTAGTGAACATCTGAAAAAAATATCAAAACAGGAGATTATTTTCTTCTTAAATTATAATTCTTTTCTTAAGAAGTCAACTTCTTAATTGTAAACCAATTGTGTATTCTCTTTGAAGGCTTCAAAACTTCCAATGTCAATAATTATAGTGGGTGTTGGACCAGCAGAATTTGATGGTGAGTAATAAAATTTCAACAGTATTCCTTGGGAGTTTATTTACTGATTCATCATGCTGTAAGGTTTCTGTTACTCTTTTTTGTATATAAGAATGTGAATATGAATGTGGATCTGTATATAATATCCATGTACATAGAGATGTAAATGTAGATATCTCACGATGAAGTCTATTCAGTTGAGCAAATGAAGAGATTGTCTTCTGACTAAGCCTTATCTCTCCAGTATCGATTAATTCAACATGTAGGTTTCTACTCCATTAGATATGGTTTGTACCCCAAAATAATATTTTTTATGAGTGACAGAGTGATAAGTGGAGTTGTTGTTCCCAAGGCAAAACATACTCTGGGTTCACTAAAAACCTTTAAGGATGAGCACTAAATTAATAAACCATTAGATTGTGAAGAGAGATGTTAACACAAGCATAATATGCTACTATAATGGATTTTCAGACACTAGCTAGTTGATAGACATTAGCTTTATAAATATATAAGTTCTGCATTATGAAAGAGCAAAGTAAAATGAAAATGGAACTGAACATCTGAGATTTAATGACACTTTATAAAATTATGCTAAATTGAGTTACGAGTAGTTCTCTGTTTGGGCTCAGACCTTGCTCAAATGCCAATGAAGTGACTGGTGTTTTTGTAACTAGTCATCTGGGTAAACTTCTTTAAGGATAATTTGTTCCCAGTCATCTGGTGAATTCCTTTCAAAGACAACTATGCTAGATGGCAACTGCATGATCACATGGCATTCACCTGGTTCAGGTGTTTTTACTTTAACAATGACTTTATTTAGCTTGGGGCTTTGGAAATGAGAATAATTGTAGAATATTTAGAACAAGCTTTAGTACATTACAGGTTAATTTAAGCACATAGGTGGCTGATTATACTATCATCATTGCTGGGATGATTCTCCTTTAACCACCAGAGCCGCCTCCATAAGGATAGTATAGATCTATCCATCTCAGGTAAAGCACCACAGGCAAAGTTGTTATATTGCTGACCCTGGAAATCCTTTCTTTCGATTCTATGGTTGGTTGGTCATGCTTTGCTTCATTATAATCTTCCAGTGTCTAAAGCAAAAGTCATTTAGCTCTGACTGCTGCTGCTTCTGCTAATATTTTCTCTGTCTTTGAATATTCACATCTGTTTGCATTGTATGTCAGGCATGAATTTGAGACAACCTCTCTGCAGTCAGGAAAGCTAAGGGACATCTTTCTTGTTAATGCTTTGTGTACTTGATCATCTGCATTAATCAGTGACTGACTGTGATTCACAAACTTCACTAAATGCTAGGGTAAAATAACTCATGCCTTCTTTGGTTACTAATTTGTATTTGCCTTAAGGATGCACCTCTCACTAGGTGCATCCCAGGTCTCCCCAACTCCTGTGGAAGTCTGAGGTTAGGTGTATGACCTAACCTCATTCACTTGTTCCTCAAGAGCCTGCACACATCATGTGTGGATACAGAGCCACTGACCCTTCCTGGCATGTATTTCTGGTCATATATTTCTTTTCAGAGCAGCAGGCACAGTTATTTGGGTACTCCCTCATCCAACTGCCACGGCTATTTATTTTCTTCATTTCTTTTGTTCTCAATGAATTATTTATTAAGGTTTGAGGCATGATAATTCATCATTTCCCTCTCTGACTTCCCAAACTGAATAAAAATATGTAGGAATCCCTCAGACAAAGACCACAATATAAGCGTTATTGCTAATAATGCAGAACTGAAGAATTTGGGTTAACCTCTGCACAAAATCAGACTTGTCACTATTTTCCTCCCAAGATTAAATGACCTCAGCCTTATCTCCAGGCCTCCTCTGTGCAAGGGTAGAGCCTGGTCTATTAAGCACACCACAGGGAAAAAATACATCCAAAGCGAGGATAGCCTGTTCCTAACCAGAGAGATTTCAAAGTCAGTCCCTTCTCATTTTAGTAATCCCATAAATCAATTAGTCCTCTTTCCATGTAGAAAAAAGAGTGAAGACTATAGGCAAAGAGGGAAATGGCCTTCCCAGTAGAATTGCTTCCTGGGTTAGAGTGATACTTTCCTCTGGCAAACATGGGGACAGGGAATTAGGTCCTGTGACAACTGACTTGTGCTTTCACCGTGACCGAAGTTTCAATAGGATGGGAAAACTTCCAGGCGAGTACTAGAAAAGTAGGCTATTCCTCTAGGAGACACAAGTGCTTTTCTAAAGTATTTTTCTTTCTCTACTCTCAAAACACCTCTCTTCTCTCCATGGCTAACAAGGACAGAATACTCATGTTTCACATAGAAAATCTTTGACTTCCATTCAGATTGTGCTGTCCTGTCAAGAAGAGCCTTTCTCTCAGCACTTCCAAATCTGCTGTAGAGTAAGTTTAAATATTACACATAGAAACTGACATAAGGAAAGACTGAGATAAAACCTGCACAATCTGAATCTAAATCTTGCACATTTTATAAGTTAACTACCTAAATCCAACATCCAAACACTTTTGACAAGAAAGACATTATTTGCATGGGCAAGAAAGGTAGTATCTTGCCATCCATTCTTTGAAGTTAGATGAATTGGGAATAACCTATTAGATTAATGAGTATTCAAATTTCTCATTTCTGTATTTTTAATGAGAACAATTTAAAACTTTCTGTGTAGTTTTTCCCCCAATGCATTGTCACTCCACCATAAAGCATCGTCATTGAGAAGAAAGATTTCTCAAGGCAGGATTTCTTTATCCTTAAAAGGCAAAAAGTCAAATGAAAGCAGCATCGGGCTACCTGCTTGATCAGATTTAGTAGAATGGGAGAAGTAGAATGGGTTCTAGTTTCATTGTGTCTTGCACAGCTAGAAAGAAGTACATCTCTGTCTCTTATAGACGTTTTTTCTAAGAAGTACTTGTGGGGCTTACCATCTCAGGCTCCTTGTGGACCAGATGCAAATCTAGAGGGTGAATGGTACCCTTCCACCACTTTCATGCCCTGTCTTTTCTCCTTGCTCTCAAAAAGATAGCCTCCATTTCTTGCAACAGCAGCTTTTTAATTCAAAGGATGTGCTGAAAAGTGGGAGTTATTTTATAGGATCATGTTCTCCTATGTTATTATTATCTGGATGACTGTCCATTTCCTTAATTGGAATGAAACACAAAGACTGATGGAGATCGTAGGGGACCATGGACAATGACATCCAGATTATCACTGAACTCTTGTTTCCCAGTAGAGAGTAAAGGAGAACTTCCTGCAATTGCTAGGTTGTCACCATCATTGAACATTTATGTCTCAGAAGTCACATGAAAATTTTGAAACAAAATGAAACCGAAACAAAGGAATTAACATTGAAAGTATTTGAGCATCATGACATTCTTATTTACATCCCTAATAAGTATGGAAGAAAGATAGATCTTTTGTATGGTAATTTATTAGTAGTAGTAGTAGTAGTAGCAGTAGTAGTAGTATTTTAATCCCAGTATAGTTAACATACAGTGTAATATTAGTTTCTGATCTACAATAAGTGATTTAACACTTCCATACATCACTCAGTGTTCATCACAACAGGTGCAGTCCTTAATCCCCATCACCTATTTCACCCATCCCTCCACCCACCTCCCATTTGGTAACCATTACCTTGTTCCCTATTATAAAGAATCTGTTTCTTGCTTTGTCTCTCTTGTTTTTTCCCTTTGCTCATATGTTTTATAGGTATTTTGTATTTTAATTAAGTTAATTATAGTATACACATTTTACTAAATTATGACATGTATTGTATATCTAACCAAATTATAGAGTGGTAGCTCTCTATCAATTATGTGCAGTAACAATGTTTCAGCCCAGATAGTGACTCATGAACATGTATATAAAAGTAAAATTTAAAACAGTGTTTTTAACCCAGATGCATTATCCAAACACTGAAGAAAATAATGAAAAGGTTCTGGCTGAGCTGTAGTTTTTGGAGGGTGAAGAGGCAAACAAATTGCAAGTGGTCACTGGAGTCTGGTGAATGTCATGTGTATACGAAATGAATTATCAGTAATAGAATTATACTTTTAAACACAAATTAGCATTCCTCATGTAATTAATTATTTAGAGAATTCTCACTGAAAACTTAATAAACTCTGGAAAATGTTCTTAATTGCAGCATTACTTTACTTTATTACCAGCTGTTCTATTATATCACAGCATTTACAAATACCAGCTGAGCTGATCTATGTAATGTTGAAATTATTTCTTAACTAACAAAAAAAAATCATACTTCAGAATAATCACACTTTATTCAATCAATATAAGGTAGAGCAAATGCCTCTTTGTTTTTAAATCCATTAATAAGGTAGAAATTGGGCAATATATTGGATATACAGTTTTGTAGTTTCTTTTTTTAAATTTAAATCCAAGTTAGTTAACATACAGTGGATTTGTTGTGGTTTCAATGGGAATAGAGTTCAAATTGTTCCTGGTAATTCTGTGATTACTGTCAAGTTTCTTAAATTAGAAAGAAGACAAAAGTTGAATGGATTAGCATCACTTGCCCAATGAGTCATGTCAGCATATAACCCAGAATTGAGAACCTCTAGGATGGGGAGATATATCTATACTACACTGGCTCTTCCATTTTGCAAGGGTCACATGAGGTCTTGGCTAGCTTCCTTCATTTGTAACATTTGCGCTCAGTCAAGTTCTGTGGTAGAAATGACTGAGGAGATGGGATCCACAAGCCTTCTGCCCTGACATAGGATGCGTTGCTACTTCATACATCTTGATTTCCTATCACCTGTGTTGTTTTAGTCCATGACTGAAATGCGCTGGATAAATGGTCTTATTTTATTTTCAAGCCATGGTTGAATTGGATGGAGATGATGTAAGAGTTTCCTCCAGAGGAAAATATGCCGAGAGGGATATTGTACAGGTAAGAAATTTAATGGAAATTACTCATTTTGTTCATTGTGAGGAACCTGCCAGTTCTGATTTGTAAATAAACAACTTAATTGAAAGCAGGACTGTCAGTTTCTGTTTAATTTAGTTGATTGATTCTCTATGAGATGCGTGGCAAGTAAGTTCACCATATATAAGATAGAAATGTTAATAAGTGTCTTTTCCTACTTTAATATTACCAGAAAATATCATAGAGGTCATTGGTAAAATTAGAAGCCAGAAACATAACAGACTTTTTAATGATGCTTATCCATTATGTACTCCTCAATAAAGACTAAGTATATTTTAAGACAGCTGATTACATTTCAATGTAAATAAATTTAGTGGAAGCAAACCAAAACTATAGATATTTACATAGTCTACCTAGATTATGGTTAGAAAAGTGGAGAAATAGATTTTAAGATTCTATGTAATATAGAATTATATATAAAAATATAAATAATATAAAATTTAAGTGTAATTATATATAGATGTTATATAATATAATCATACATGATATACAATAACATAACAACCTATGTAATATATATCATTTACACTTGTTATAATCAAGAAAAATATGTAACTAAAGCCTACTATTCTGGGAGTGAATAGAAGGGAAAAATCTGCAACCAATCATTATAGTTCAAATTTATCATTGAAAGTAAGCATTTAATTCAACTAAATGGCTACATACTTTAGAGTTTCCATACTTCTAAGATTTTACAAGGGGAAAAAAAAGCTGTGAAGTATACTTTTTTAAATATGAAAGCAAAGATCTCAGCACCGTTTAAGCACATGCTATAAAAGTTTTGAAGGGGCAAACAATGGACTTCAGTGTTATCTCCTAAATAATAACCTGTATTTTCACCCAAAAAGCAGTCATTAAAAGAATCCCACAGAATTTAAAATCCTATGGAATTTGGTTCAAATCCCAGTTTGGCCACTGTGATGATTTGAATGAGCTTTCTAAATTTCAGTGTTCTGGTGTTCTGGCATTGTTGTTAAGATTCAGTAAGGTCATGTGTATAAAATACATTTCTGAAATATAACTCAGTAAAAGACAACAAAAACTGATTAAAATAATTTGAAGGAGAAATATAATCAGTAAGTATGTTAATATAGAGATTAATGTTGATAAAGATTTAAAAAAGCATTGTTCTTTATCAGGCAGCAAGATTAAATTTTAAAATAGAAACATCTATATAACAGTTTTTTTTAAGATAATTAAATATGATTTAAACTTTTTAACCTAACGTTCTTGGTAGACTAAAAAGAACACATGCACATGAATGATTAGGTTAAAAGCACCTGAAAAAGGGAACATGATGATGTGGTCATTTATTTAAGTATCCCATGGTGTTTTGTTTTCATAATTAGACACATGATTATTCACCTTAACCTTATTAGCATAATTATACGTCTAAGTAATTACACTTTATCTAAAAGCTCTTCATAATGTATGACTCACAGTTTCCAAAAAATCAAATTACTGAAGGGAAGTATGAATTTGAAGTTCTTTGGAATGTGTTATGCTGCTATTGTAATGGATTTTTCAAAATCAGTAGAAGCAACCTCATGTCCCATAGCGTCATCATAATGCTTAAGGGAAACTTGTTACTATTTTCTTCCTTTAGAGGTAGTTAAGCTTGCCCACATGGTTAAGGTTACCTTTAAGAGGGCTAATCTGTTATATTAGTGAAAAACAATAGTCATGCCTGTTAGCATTTATAAAATAAAAATGTCCATGATCATGAAAGTATTTAGTCTCTCAGTGGAAATACTATATTGTGGAGAATATTGAGATTGAGATGCCTAGATCTATGAAAGTATAATATTGTCACTCTGATCTTGAACAAGTCAAGTAATCTCTCTGAGCCTTCATTTCATTACCTCTAGACTTTAAATTCTTTCATCTCCGCTCTTTTCATGATGTGAATCTCAGAAGAAGTTAAGACATGAAAATACTTGGTATAATCATGTTTTTTCTCCTTGCAAGTCAGACAGAATCCATGAGACAGACCAGCCTGCCACCTTAAAGTGACATGGGGATCCCCAATGATCCTGAAGACATCTGGCAATATAATTAAATATTCAAGGAATTCTATTACATAAGTTGAACTGAAGTGAAAGAGTCATTGGATCTTACAGATATTGAATAGGAAATTAAAATGTGCCCAGGGAATTAATAGCCTCTTGAATGACTGTGACTTCTTGAATTGTATGCCTACATTTGGTTAAGGACATTTAATAGACTCTTCTCTAATTTCATGGAGAAGATACTAGGTGGTGATTGGTCTTTTCAAAATAGTTAGCAAGGTAACCATTTACCTTGCTAACAACACAATATCACATTGTGTTGAAGAGGAATTAGCATTCTCTCTCACCTCAAATAAGGTTTTACAAACTTTTTCACCATCACAGTTTTCCAGTTTCTACCATCCACTAAAATGTTACTTAAATTAGTTATTTGTGAAAAGGGGTTTATAGAGGATTGCGGGAAGATGGCGGCATAGGAGGATGCTGGGCTCACCGCGCGTCCTGCTGATCACTTAGATTCCACCTACACCTGCCTAACTAACCCAGAAAACCACCAGAAGACTAGCAGAACAGAGTCTCCTGAGCCAAGCGCAGACGAGAGGCCCACGGAAGAGGGTAGGAAGGGCGGAGGGCGGTACACGCTGCACCGACTGGCGGGAGGGAGCCGGGGCGGAGGGGCAGCCTGCCGGCCAAGCAGAGCCCCAGAGTCTGGCTTGCAAAATCGGAGGGGCCGGACAGAGTGTGTTCCAACAGCAAGCGCAACTTAGCATCTGAGAGGTCATAAGTTAACAGCTCTGCTCGGAAAGCGGGAAGGCTGGAGGACAAAGGGAGGGAGAGTTGCTGAGCCCCCGGAAGACAGAGCTCAGTTTGGTGGGGAAAAAGGCGCTTGCCAGCGCCATCTCCCTCACCCATCCCCCAGCCAAAAGCCCAAAGGGAACCAGTTCCTGCCAGGGAACTTATTTGCTCCGGGCAAATACCCAACGCTGTGCTTCTGCGGAGCCACCCCTCCGGCAGAGGGTCAGACTCCCTCCGGCTGCCACAGGGCCCCTCCTGAAGTGGATCACCTAAGGAGAAGCGAGTTAAGCCTGCCCCTCCTGCCCCCGTACACCTTGCCTACCCACCCCAGCTAATACGCCAGATCCCCAGCACCACAAGCCTGGCAGTGTCCAAGTAGCCCAGACGGGCCACGCCACCCCACAGTGAATCCTGCCCCTAGGAGAGGGGAAGAGAAGGGACACACCAGTCTGACTGTGGCCGCAGCGGTGGGCTGGGGGCAGACATGAGGGCTGACTGTGGCCCCACACACCAAATCCAGTTATACACCACAGCACAGGGGAAGTGCCCTACAGGACCGCACCACTCCAGGAACTATCCAAAATGACCAAACGGAAGAATTCCCCTCAGAAGAATCTCCAGGAAATAACAACAGCTAATGAACTGATCAAAAAAGGATTTAAATAATGTAACAAAGAGTGAATTTAGAATAATACTCATAAAATTAATCACTAGGCTTGAAAACGGTATAGAGGACAGCAGAGAATCTCTTGCTACAGAGATCAAGGGACTAAGGAATAGTCAGGAGGAGCTGAAAAACGCTTTAAACGAAATGCAAAACAAAATGGAAATGATGACAGCTTGGATTGAAGAGGCAGAAGAGAGAATAGGTGAAGTAGAAGATAAAGTTATGGAAAAAGAGGAAGCTGAGAAAAAGATAAAAAAAATCCAGGAGTATGAGGAGAAAATTAGAGAACTAAGTGATACACTAAAAAGAAATAATATACGCATAATTGGTATCCCAGAGGAGGAAGAGAGAGGGAAAGGTGCTGAAGGGGTACTTGAAGAAATAATAGCTGAGAACTTCCCTGAACTGGGGAAGGATAAAGGCATTGAAATCCAAGAGGCACAGAGAACTCCCTTCAGACCTAACTTGAATCGATCTTCTGCACGACATATCATAGTGAAACTGGCAAAATACAAGGATAAAAAGAAAATTCTGAAAGCAGCAAGGGGTAAACATGTCCTCACATATAAAGGGAGACCTATAAGACTCGTGACTGATCTCTCTTTTGAAACTTGGCAGGCCAGAAAGGATTGGCACGAGATCTTTAATGTGCTGAACAGGAAAAATGCAGCCGAGAATCCTTTATCCAGCAAGTCTGTCATTTAGAATAGAAGGAGAGATAAAGGTCTTCCCAAACAAACAAAAACTGAAGGAATTTGTCACCACTAAACCAGCCCTACAAGAGATCCTAAGGGGGATCCTGTGAGACAAAGTCCCAGAGACATCACTACAAGCATAAAACATACAGACATCACAATGACTCTAAACCCGTATCTTTCTATAATAACACTGAACGTAAATGGATTAAATGTGCCAACCAAAAGACATAGGGTATCAGAATGGATAAAAAAACAAGACCCATCTATTTGCTGTCTACAAGAGACTCATTTTAGATCTGAAGACACCTTTAGATTGAGAGTGAGGGGATGGAGAACTATTTATCATGCTACTGGAAGCCAAAAGAAAGCTGGAGTAGCCATACTTATATCAGGCAAACTAGACTTTAAATTAAAGGCTGTAACAAGAGATGAAGAAGGGCATTATATAATAATTACAGGGTCTATCCACCAGAAGGAGCTAACAATTAAAAATGTCTATGCGCCAAATACCGGAGCCCCCAAATATATAAGACAATTACTCATAAACATAAGCAACCTTATTGATAAGAATGTGGTAATTGCAGGGGACTTTAACACTCCACTTACAGAAATGGATAGATCATCTAGACACATGGTCAATAAAGAAACAAGGGCCCTGAATGACACATTGGATCAGATGGACTTGACAGATATATTTAGAACTCTGCATCCCAAAGCAACAGAATATACTTTCTTCTCGAGTGCACATGGAACATTCTCCAAGATAGATCATATACTGGGTCACAAAACAGCCCTTCTTAAGTATACAAGAATTGAAATTATACCATGCATACTTTCAGACCACAATGCTATGAAGTTTGAAATCAACCACAGAAAAAAGTTTGGAAAACCTCCAAAAGCATGGAGGTTAAAGAACACCCTACTAAAGAATGAGTGGGTCATCCAGGCAATTAGAGAAGAAATTAAAAAATAGATGGAAACAAACGAAAATGAAAATACAACAGTCCAAACGCTTTGGGACGCAGCGAAGGCAGTCCTGAGAGGAAAATACATTGCAATCCAGGCCTATCTCAAGAAACAAGAAAAATCCCAAATACAAAATCTAACAGCACACCTAAAGAACTAGAAGCAGAACAGCAAAGGCAGCCTAAACCCAGCAGAAGAAGAGAAATAATAAAGATCAGAGCAGAAAAAAACAATATAGAATGTAAAAAAACTGTAGAGCAGATCAACGAAACCAAGAGTTGGTTTTTTGAAAAAATTAACAAATGTGACAAACTTCTAGCCAGGCTTCTCAAAAAGAAAAGGGAGATGACCCAAATAGATAAAATCATGAATGAAAATGGAATGATTACAACCAATCCCTCAGAGATACAAACAATTATCAGGGAATACTATGAAAAATTATATGCCAACAAATTGGACAACCTGGAAGAAATGGACAAATTCCTAAACACCCACCCTCTTCCAAAACTCAATCAGGAGGAAATAGAAAGCTTGAACAGACCCATAACCAGCGAAGAAATGGAATCGGTTATCAAAAATCTCCCAACAAATAAGAGTCCAGGACCAGATGGCTTCCCAGGGGAGTTCTACCAGACGTTTAAAGCAGAGATAATACCTATCCTTCTCAAGCTATTCCAAGAAATAGAAAGGGAAGGAAAACTTCCAGGCTCATTCTATGAAGCCAGTATAACTTTGATTCCTAAACCAGACAGAGACCCAGTAAAAAAAGAGAACTACAGGCCAATATCCCTGATGAATATGGATGCAAAAATTCTCAATAAGATACTAGCAAATCAAATTCAACGGCATATAAAAAGAATTATTCACCATGATCAAGTGGGATTCATTCCTGGGATGCAGGGCTGGTTCAACATTCGCAAATCAATCAACGTGATAAATCACAATAATAAAAGAAAAGATAAGAACCATGTGATCCTGTCAATCGATGCAGAAAAGGCCTTTGACAAAATCCAGCACTCTTTCTTAATAAAAACCCTTGAGAAAGTCGGGATAGAAGGAACATACTTAAACATCATCAAAGCCATTTATGAAAAGCCCACAGCTAACATCATCCTCAATGGGGAAAAACTGAGAGCTTTTTCCCTGAGATCAGGAACACGACAGGGATGCCCACTCTCACTGCTGTTGTTTAACATAGTGCTGGAAGTTCTAGCATCAGCAATCAGACAACAAAAGGAAATGAAAGGCATCAAAATTGGCAAAGATGAAGTCAAGCTTTCGCTTTTTGCAGATGACATGATATTATACATGGAAAATCCGATAGACTCCACCAAAAGTCTGCTAGAACTGATACAGGAATTCAGCAAAGTTGCAGGATACAAAATCAATGTACAGAAATCAGTTGCATTCTTATACACTAACAATGAAGCAACAGAAAGACAAAGAAACTGATCCCATTCACAACTGCACCAAGAAGCATAAAATACCTAGGAATAAATCTAACCAAAGATTTAAAAGATCTGTATGCTGAAAACTGTAGAAAGCTTATGAAGGTAATTGAAGAAGATTTAAAGAAATGGAAAGACATTCCCTGCTCATGGATTGGAAGAATAAATATTGTCAAAATGTCATTACTACCCAAAGCTATCTATACATTCAATGCAATCCCAATCAAAATTGCACCAGCATTCTTCTCGAAACTAGAACAAGCAATTCTAAAATTCATATGGAACCACAAAAGGCCCCGAATAGCCAAAGGAATTTTGAAGAAGAAGACCAAAGCAGGAGGCATCACAATCCCAGACTTTAGCCTCTACTACAAAGCTGTAATCATCAAGACAGCATGGTATTGGCACAAAAGCAGACACATAGACCAATGGAATAGAATAGAATCCCCAGAACTAGACCCACAAACCTATGGCCAACTAATCTTTGACAAAGCAGGAAAGAACATCCAATGGAAAAAAGACAGTCTCTTTAACAAATGGTGCTGGGAGAACTGGACAGCAACATGCAGAAGGTTGAAACTAGACCACTTTCTCACACCATTCACAAAAATAAACTCAAAATGGATAAAAGACCTGAATGTGAGACAGGAAACCATCAAAACCCTAGAGGAGAAAGCAGGAAAAGACCTCTCTGACCTCAGCCGTAGCAATCTCTTACTCGACACATCCCCAAAGTCAAGGGAATTAAAAGCAAAAATGAACTACTGGGACCTTATGAAGACAAAAAGCTTCTGCACTGCAAAGGAAACAACCAACAAAACTAAAAGGCAACCAACGGAATGGGAAAAGATATTTGCAAATGACATATCGGACAAAGGGCTAGTATCCAAAATCTATAAAGAGCTTACCAAACTCCACACCCGAAAAACAAATAATCCAGTGAAGAAATGGGCAGAAAACATGAATAGACACTTCTCTAAAGAAGACATCCGGATGGCCAACAGGCACATGAAAAGATGCTCAATGTCGCTCCTTATCAGGGAAATACAAATCAAAACCACACTCAGGTATCACCTCACGCCAGTCAGAGTGGCCAAAATGAACAAATCAGGAGACTATAGATGCTGGTGAGGATGTTCAGAAACAGGAATCCTCTTGCACTGTTGGTGGGAATGCAAATTGGTGCAGCCACTCTGGAAAGCAGTGTGGAGGTTCCTCAGAAAATTAAAAATAGACCTACCCTATGACCCAGCAATAGCACTGCTAGGAATTTACCCAAGGGATACAGGAGTACTGATACATAGGGGCACTTGTACCCCAATGTTTATAGCAGCACTCTCAACAATAGCCAAATTATGGAAAGAGCCTAAATGTCCATCAACTGATGAATGGATAAAGAAATTGTGGTTTATATACACAATGGAGTACTACATGGCAATGAGAAAGAATGAAATATGGCCCTTTGTAGCAACATGGATGGAACTGGAGAGTGTGATGCTAAGTGAAATAAGTCATACAGAGAAAGACAGATACCATATGGTTTCACTCTTATGTGGATCCTGAGAAACTTAACAGAAACCCATGGAGGAGGGGAAGGAAAAAAAAAAAAAAGAGGTTAGAGTGGGAGAGAGCCAAAGCATAAGAGACTCTTAAAAACTGAGAACAAACTGAGGGTTGATGGGGGTGGGATGGAGGGGAGAGTGGGTGATGGGTATTGAGGAGGGCACCTGTTGGGATGAGCACTGGGTGTTGTATGGAAACCAATTTGACAATAAATTTCATATATTGAAAAAAAAATAAATAAGTTATTTACAAGAATAGAAATACTCTTGGGGAGACTGGGTGTTGCAGTCAGTTAAGCATCTGACTTTGGCTCAGGTCATGATATCACAGTTCATGAGTTGGAGCCCCACATTGGACTCTCCTGACTGCTCAGATTCTGTAGAGCCTGCTTCAGATTCTGTGTGTTCCTCTCTCTTTCTGCCCCTCTCCCACTTGTGCATGCACGCTCTCTCAAATATAAATTAAAATTTTTTTTTTAATTTAACAAAAAAGAAGAGAATACTCTTGAATACTTAGAATAATGGGGTTTCAAGGGCACACCAAGGATAACGTTGTTAATCTTCCCATCAGAAAATACCTAAGCCATCACAATCAACAATATCTAAGCCATCACATCAAATACTACTGGCTAAAATATTATCAAAAAATAAGGTCTGTTTAGACTCTCTTACCTTTTCACTGCTTCCAACTTCTTATATGTTGAAGCTAATCAGGTTCATACACTGCAAATGGAACCCAAATTTTTTAAGTGGGCAAACAAAAGCCTATAAATGCAAATAATAACAAAAGCCAGAAATAGCTGAGTTTCAGCAGAAAGTTGAGGGTAGTGGATGGGGTTCTCGTTATTATGTGAAACCTTCAGTGGCTTCCAACTTCATATAATAATAATATTGAGTCATTTATTAACTTCGTTGTATGCTAGGCAGGTACTTTCACTAAATCTTTAATTGAACTTATGCAGATACTTTGATTACATTTTATGAAAAAAAAAAAAAAAAAGAAATGAGTTTCAATTCTTTTCCATAGTCATGTAGCTAGGAAGAAGTAGTCAGGATTTAACCTTAAAATGTCTGATTCTAAAATTCTTAACACAAATTATGTATAACTTTGATTCTATAACCTAACCATAGCATTTAAGAACCTCCATGACCTGACCCCAATCTTCCTCTTTAGCTACACACACACACACACACACACACACACACACACACACACTTTGTATAGATAAATAGGACTACTAGCTGTCTTTGAGTCAACATTTTCATTGTTCTTGCTTTTATTTCCTCTTTTTATTTCACCTGGAATACTCTTCTTCCTTATCTGTGCTGATTAAAACCCTACATTTTGAAAGATCCCAGTATAAAGCCTTGAACAAAGCCCTCTGTACACCTGAGTTGATTTCCCCCCTGTCAATTTGTTCATATATCACTTTATATCATCCTAAATACTGGTCTCTTTTTACTTTATGGTAGTTTATAAATGAGGAAACGGAGGCAGAGGACGAGATGTTAAACAACTTGTGCAAAATTACTTAAGTCATAAATTGGTAGATCCAAATTTCCAACAGAGTTCTGATTCCAAACCCTGAGTTCTTTCCGTTACAACACACCTACTCTCCTAAAAGCCAAAATTCTACTGAAGATTATTAGACTCTGTTTCCCTTTTCATACTACTGTAGTGGTTTATATATCAGGGTTAGATTAATTTAGGTTCAAATAATGACCAATACTGATAACTATCTGATCTTGGGTAAGTTAACTAATCTCTCTAAGTTTCAGTTTCCTCTTCTGTCAATTCAAACTATGGGTAACATGCTAATAAAAATTAAATGAAATATTGTACTAAATTTTTTTGCAGGAGACCTGTTACCTATCAGTTGTTCAATAAGTGCATTAACACCAATATTAGTTACTGCTATTAGTGAGTATGTTGGCATAGTCTAATGCAAAGGCATTTTTTATGTCAGTATATCATAGTAGCTATACCCTGACTTGGGACACTGTAGTCAGCCTTGTGTGTGATTATATTCATTGCCTCAAGATTGAATCTCATCTGACTATAGTATAAACAGTAAGCAAGATGAGATCCTATGGTTGTTTTTCTAAAACTTAAATGAGTTATTTTCTTAAATCAATATATGTAAAGGCTTTCAATATTTGTTTGTACTATGGATTGGCCCTTGTGTATAAAGCAGTGTCATTTCTCTTGGCTGCATGCAGCTGTTGGCCAGCCTACCATTTCCTTAAAATTTATATTTAAGTCATATTTTCCATTAAAAGGAGAATAATAACCTTGAAGGCTTAGACTTGAAAATCACTAATGGAGCTCTGCACAGTAGGAACAATCGAGTAAAATTGAGCAGAACAGCAACTAAAAGTCCATTTGCCCAAACTGATTCAAACTTGTTTTCACAAATAGGCAAAACCAGCCGTTAGAGCCGCCATGTGGAACATTTTCCTTGTACTGTATGGATGCTAAAAAAAATAAAAAATAAAAAATAAAAAAAAGTAGAGTATCAAGGATATAGTATATTTCTACAGAACAGAATGCATTTGTTGGTATTCTTCAGACAAATGTGATAAATTAGTAAAAATTAAATACTGATTTATCTCTCTAGACTGAACATTTTAAGCGTCTGAGTTAATATGTGGTGATAGTCAGTGATCAACGCTCATCCACAAATGTGTGAGCAATATTTTGAACAGGAGGTCCCCGGGTACAGTGGCCAGAAATGAATGATAAAAAGAGACAATAATCAGAGTGGTCTGAGAAGTTAAGTGGAAAACAGATTGTAGAAGGATATGAGCAATAAATAGTGTTACAGAGGGCATATTTTGTCCTAAAATCCGTAAGATCTGGCATTAATAAGAGGTCAAGGAAATGAAGAGTCACTTGTCATTTTCATCTCTCACTTAGGAGAGTACCTCATGACATGATTGAATAGCTCAATGTTCCTTTGGGAGAGGTTTACATAATTTAGGTTAGTGAGTAGAAAGTTCTCAACATTTTTTTTTTTCTACTCCCAGCACACATGTGGAATGAGCCGTACTCCTGTTGGTAACAGGAACCTGCTATGGCAGTGATTCTCACCCTGGGGGCAAGGACCTTCAGTATTCAAGGGCCAGGCAGAATTACTGAACAAACCTAAGTTCAATGTGATATAAACTTTCCTCTTCAGCTGAAAACTATAGTTCTTCTTACCCATGATTTATAAACATATTTTCAATAAGAGCAGAACCACATGTATTATGACAATAGCGATTGTGAATGTGAGTTTTGACATCCCAGAGCATCACGACATTCTTAAAAATGAATTGTAATGTCCTTCAGTAACAAAAATTAGCAAATCTCATAGCATCTGCTGGAAAGATGAAGCAATGGGTGTTTTAAAATAACAAAAAGGCCGGGAATTACTATCTTAGATGCCAATAGCGATATTATACTCAAACTTGATAGAGATAAAACTGATAAAGGATATTCCTTGTATTTAATGTTTGATATGAATGTAAATAGGAAACTATTAAGAATATAGTTTCGGGGCGCCTGGGTGGCGCAGTCGGTTAAGCGTCCGACTTCAGCCAGGTCACGATCTCGCGCTCCGTGAGTTCGAGTCCCGCGTCGGGCTCTGGGCTGATGGCTCAGAGCCTGGAGCCTGTTTCCGATTCTGTGTCTCCCTCTCTCTCTGCCCCTCCCCCGTTCATGCTCTGTCTCTCTCTGTCCCAAAAATAAATAAACGTTGAAAAAAAAATTAAAAAAAAAAAGAATATAGTTTCATATTTATATTGAATACATACATGTTTGAGCTGGTGAATAATAAATAATACTAGTGATGATTGCAATGACTACCCTGTATGGCACATATTATGACTTGAACACTGTTTTAAGCAGTTTACATGTTAACTGATTTAATACAGCAACCTAATGAAGTAGGTATTATTGTTTGAAGTAGGTATTATTATTATTCTCATTTTTAGAAGAGGAAACTGAGGCAAAGAGTGGAAAATCATCTGTGCAAGATCATGTAGCTATTAAGTAAAAGAACTGGGCTCTGAACTGGGGAAAGTCTAATTCCAGAGTTTGGGAGAATAGGGGGTAAAAAGAGAAAAGAGTTTAATGTCCCTGGCACAGAAGAAAAGTAAAGAATCCAATGAAAATAAAAGAGCAAAGTTGAGGTCAACACTTGATCTTAGCCAAAAGGCTGAGAAGCGATGAGGTAAACACACAAACAGGTAGGATCAACTGTTTGCCGGAGGTAACACCATCCTTTCCCTGAAATGTAGGTATTAGCCACAGATTTCTGAAAAACTGTACTAGGAAAAAAAAGTTTAAAGGATAGTCATTGTATACTAAACATATTGATACCTTATTAGTAGTTTATTTTTAAAATGCTGTGTCTTTTAAAAGAAGAATGAGCTAAGCTATAACAATTAGATATCTTCTTCTCATTAATCCTGTCTTGTTGATTCCTATTTTCTCACTTTTCTAATTATCGTTTCAGAGAAAAAAATAAACCCCGACTTTTTTTTGCACTTCTTTGTTGTTGTTGTTGTTGTTAAAAATGTCATCTTGTCCAAAGTTAGATAATTTAACCTCACAAAAGTTCACATCCCCTTAGTTCTCTTCTCAGTTGAAGACTATATTTGCTCTGTTAGATTTTTCTTACCCTTATTAGCTACCTTCAGGGGTAAGAGAAAGGTTCGTCACCTTTCTACAGTTTTCTAAAACCTAGATTGCGTTTTCTTCCTGGTTAGCAAGTCAGGGTAAAATTAAAGTCATATAGGTTGCTTCTGCCTACAGTATGTCTTATTTTATTTAAAAATTTTTTAATGTTTATTTATTTTTAAGAGAGAGACAGAGACAGAGTGTGAGTGGGAGGAGGAGCAGAGAGAGAGGGAGACACAGAATCTGAAATAGGCTCCAGGCTCTGAGCTGTCAGCACAGTTCAATGCAGGGCTCGAATTCACAAACCGTGAGACCATGACCTGAGCTGAAATCGGCCGCTTAACCTACTGAGCCACCCAGGCACCCCCAGTATGTCTTATTTTGAAAAGAAAGTAATTTTCTACTCTTGCTTAAAGAGACTGTGTTCACTGGATACAAGGTATTCTACCTGCTATTTGATTTCTTAAAATTTTAATTTGGCTTATCTGTAGGAACCTGACCATTTTAAAACTTGCTTCTTCATAATAGTTGTTTCCTGAAAGCACATCTTGGATAACTATGTAAATCAAAAGTAACTTTCAAAATAAACTTAAAACAGTTATGGCATAGTTATAGAGATGGGAGTGTGTTCTCTCTAGAGGAGAAAAAAATAATTCAGGCTGTTAAGTATTATAATCAGAAATTGCTTCAACATTCTCAAATGTCTTCGCTATACCTTTTCCCTAAGACCTAAAATTACTATGTTCCCAAACTATCACAACATTAACAGTTCAAACATTTCCAAGTGGCTTCAAGAATCATCATGTCTCTGAGGGGAAATTGAACTAATGCCCTCAAACAGCACATTTTTATTAACTTAACCATTACAAATGAAGATAGAATCAGGCAATTTATTGTCAGAGTATTTAATGTTGAGCTGATAATGGCTCTCACGTAATTGCTAATGTGAAGATAGTGCAATTATTTTTATGTGATATAAAAATAAGAATGGTGATATTTCAATAAGAATGCCAAATCTCATGCTGAATTCTTTTTCTTTTCCATTCCAAATAACAGATTAAAAGAAAAAACAATATCTGGGATATGTGGTTTTATGTTTTAGTAATAATTAAAAATACTTCACATGTGTTTAGGATACCCGCTTCTTTTTTTTACCCTCCACTGGATACTATTTCTGATTCAAAGCTGAATTAAGCATGTATTAACTCCATTTGACAGAAAACCGAGCCCTGAAGAGGAAAATGCTCCAAGTTATTGGGAATCAGGTTAGGTATAGAACTCAAAACTGCAGAACACATGTAGCAACATGATGGACCTGTCGGGAACAAGAGACTTGAATTATCGGGAGGAACAAACATAGAAAACCATTCCATCCCTTTTTAAAGTATATACATTAGAAAGGTTTGGTCACTGTAGTAGCTGTTGGTAATGAATCAAATCTCTTTAAAATGCGTAGTAATTATTATCCATCTAACCACTACCCCAGGCTTCTTCAGTTCTCAATGAAATGTTTACATATGTTGATTTTTGTGTCTATTAAATAGCATGCTTTCTTTCACCTCTGTTGTAGTTCGTGCCATTCAGGGATTATATTGACAGAAGCGGAAACCACATACTGAGCATGGCTAGATTGGCTAAAGATGTCCTTGCTGAGATCCCTGAGCAGTTCCTGTCCTACATGAGGGCCCGAGGAATCAAGCCATCGCCTGCACCCCCCCCATACACCCCGCCTACACATGTGTTACAGACTCAGATATGACCGTGCTCTGAACTGCTAATGTTAATTACACATCAGTTAGAACTGCTGAGTCAATGCTTTGCTCCTGGTGCTCTGTAATGAACCAGGGAATGAGATCCTTTTCTCAGTTTGTTTTCAGCAGTACTGGTTAATATGCTTTCTTGGATCCAAAATTAATTCTCTTCCTAAACCAAAACTGTAAATATGGTTGTTGCATGAGCAACAAAAAAACAATTGTTTAAATGCTTGAAGCAAAATATGGATGTCTTCTCTGAATCTTTTTTTTTTTTTTCTTTTGGACAGAAACAGCTAATTTCCAATATATTGTTGGGAAAAAGCACAAACTGTTTTTAACTCAAACACTGTCCTCGACTGCTGTGTGTCTAGGAAAGCAGTCTCTCTGTATCAATGTTTACATGTTACTACTTTTTAAATTTCAATACTTTTATAACTGTTCTTAAGAATAAGAGTTTTGAATATTGAATCCTTTGTCTTCTAAATTGCAATAGCTATAATCACAAGAGCAATATCTCTTTGAATGACTGTCTGGACAAATGCAATTGCAAACAAGGGGAGGGAAATATACTTTCATATTTCTCAGTAAGTGAATTGTCTTATAAAGCTGCATCTGCTTAGTAATGAGTTCCTTTGCATTGTTTGCTGAGTATGGGAGTTTAAGGGTAGCAGGTGTGTATCCTGTAAGGACATGCATTTTTCATGGGGTTTGGGTTCTAAATTTAGACTGCAGTCAGTTTATGTTTTGTAATTCTCCGTAGAAATAGGAAAAAGTCAAACATCGTGAACTGTAAAATGCACAGAAAATACTTTGTGTAAAAAGTAGCGTCTTTATATTATAATGCTATTTAAAAGACTAAAACCCAGAATATTTAACTGTGAACCATGTAGCAGAAGTTTTAAACTTTTTATTCCATTCTACCTTGTCTAGATATTTTAATTCAAAGGGATACTGGCTCTGTCAATTTGGACTTCTAGTTCTCACCTTTCCATGTGGCCATGCAGGGTGCACAGGCTGGAAGTTTTTTGTGTAATTCCCAGTTAAATACACACAACCTGTGACTTAGTGCACAACACATTTGTGAAATAACCTACTCCTACATACGGAACTGCCTGTCCACAATTGTAAAATTTTTGCATGTACAGTTTTTACAAGAATTACAGTTTTGTGATGTTGTGTCTGAATTAAAGCATTTCTTTAGAACAAATGGCCTTAAATTCTCACAGAATTCCTGGAAATGATTGTGAATTGCCTTCAAATAATAGAAAAGTGTATTTATTTTTTTTCTTTTGTGTCAACAATGTAACTGCTTTATAATATTTTTCCTTACTTATGCCCTATTTACTACTTGGTTTATTTCTACTGTATGTTGTTCTCTTTGTCCCAAGTTGACTTAGGGTGACTTTTATAAGCATGAAACTATTTTAATGAAAAGAAAAATATATACACCCACATATCTCACAGTATCAATGTTATATAATTATGTAATAATAAATTGTCCATTTTTAAGTATGTATTAAAATCTTTAAAAGGATAACTATTTGCTCTATAAATTTTATGTGTGAGTGACATGGAGTGTGATGATTTCCCTTATTGATCTTAAATAATTTTGCCAGTAGAGCTTATTAACCTCCTGAATTTTTTAATTTACCTTCATACATCAGCCCAAAGAAACAAAAGTGAATATGGTCAGTATTCCTTCTTGTGAACATCAGTTATTTTTCTTTGATCTCATCAGAGGAAATGAAGGATGTCTACTTTCTTATCTAACTAATAGCGTGCCCAAACGTAGTGGGGGCACATGGCTGAGAAACAATCTTCAGTTATAAACCTTGCCCTGTGTATGGTTGAGAATAGTGACTGGAAATGCATGTGATGTCAGTTCTATATGTTAGGTTAGAAAATACCCAGTCGTATCTCATCATTGCATAAACGAAGAAACTAAGTCTGAAGGGGCTGAGTGATTTATCTAAGACTGTAACTAGGACGGAACAAAAGTAACTACCTACATTTTGTGGACCATTATTAGGGGCTTTACAATGAAATATCCCAGAAACATAATCCATAAATGCAAACACGTATCAATATCTGGACATACAAACTAGGTATGAAGGACATGCAAACATTAGATAATGAGAGACAAGAAAGGTAGGTATGAAGGATATGCAAACATTAGATAATGAGAGACAAGAAAGGTAAGTATTGAGAGAAGAGTGATAGCTCCAAATCATAAACCTTGCTGCCGAAAGCAGATTAATAACAAAGGTTCTGTATGCTCTCCTCTCTAATCCTATCCCTTTTCTTCTCTGATGAAAGCCATTTTAATTCTAGGATGAGCCCTCGGGCTTCTATTCAGGCTTCTCCATCACTGAGTTATGTAATATGAATTCCCATTGCTTCCCAAATGAATGTTAAAATCATCCAGGCTTGTCTCATCCTTTTCCCCAACTGATCTGAATTTATCTGGAGTCTCAGACATAGTTCATACTGTTTCCTCCCATCTCTCCTTAGGCCTCCACCTAGAATACCCTTTGTATCTTCTAGCCCAAGCCTCAACTCTTAACCATATTCTTTAAAACTTCTGGTGACAATAATTTGCACCTTCTGTGAACTCATCTATATGTTGCAATTTAGCATATCCATTGCCTCCTATTTTTTATAAACTATTTTACTTTGTGTGGGGAATCTTGATACCTCCCCAAAGTTTTTTCCAGAATGTAACATGGGGAGAGAAGAAGAGGTGGACACAACTTTGAATGGTGGGGGGGGGGGGGGAGAGGGCCACAGTGGGAATAAGGTTGGAGGGCAGGCTGTTTTGTTCTTCAGATTTAGTGAAGAGAATCAGGTGGGCTCATATATATATATATATATTTTGTTACTGTAGCTTATCATCCACTGAGGACATAAAGAGATTTCTCTCACAAGGATTAGGATGATGTGATTGTTGTTTCCTAGAGGAAAAGCAACTGCCCAAGATTTCACGGAAAAGCATGCTTTTCCCTTCCAGCTTGTGTGCATTTTAACTATTTTACGTCTTTGTGTTACTCAGATGTGTAATTGACACAAAATGGCCAGCTACTTAATAAAAACTCACTTAAAGACTAATTTCTGTCATTAGCACAAATCAGATACTCTTCCTAATAAAGAAACAGAGCTGAGGATCAGACTGATTGTGAGTGCATGTGGTATCACTTAATAAAGACTGAAAGGCTGGAAATCTACTTGTAAAGAGTTAATATGGTGCAGGGCTTTCCCATCAGCGAGTCAGAGATCCCACACAGGTTCTTGCCATGAAGATGGGCGGAAGGCCTACACCTTGCTGACGAGATACAGCGTTTACACCTTGGGGTGTACTGGGACTCCAGTAACTGGGAGCTCCCAGGATCCAGCATCCTTATTGGTTAACCTCAGGATATCTTACATTCTTTTTTTTTAATGTGTATCTTGACTGAAAAAGACAGTAAAGCTCCGCATGACAGAGATTTTTTTCTCAAATAAGCTATGAATGCCCTTATGATCATCTCAAGTTTGCATTAATCACATACATCTTTTTACATTGAATGACAATTTCTGAGAAAACTTTCTTGCCCTGTTCGGTCACCTCCATAAACATTCTACCACTCACAGAAAGAGTAGGTTCCTTAACCTCTGTGTCACTAGATGACCCACAATACTTCAAGGAATAAAATCAAAGGGATTCAGTGTTGTTTTGGCCCTTAGAGTTAACAATTCTAGATGACCTCCCCTCCTCCTTACCATTGCTGTGCTTCTCACCCCACCTCCTCTCCAAATATTCTTCCATTTGCTCTGAGGATCCCTGAAAGTCATTGAGCAATTAGCTTTTCACTCCACAAAATATAGGGAGGTGCTTAGATGAAATGCATGGAACTTTTAAGAATTAATAAACACATTTTATAAATGTACAGACATAATTGTATCAAGGGTTTTTTTTTTTTTTTCTGAAAGTCTTTCCTTCATCAGATTTTACAATGTGATTTTTTTTTCTTTAATTTTTTTTTCAACGTTTATTTATTTTTGGGACAGAGAGAGACAGAGCATGAACGGGGGAGGGGCAGAGAGAGAGGGAGACACAGAATCAGAAACAGGCTCCAGGCTCTGAGCCATCAGCCCAGAGCCCGATGCGGGGCTCGAACTCACGGACCGCAAGATCGTGACCTGGCTGAAGTCGGACGCTTAACCGACTGCGCCACCCAGGCGCCCCTACAATGTGATTTTGGTGAGGAAGACTTGGTATATCACGAGCATACAAATGCTGAAAAGAGATTCTTTGAAAATGTGAAAGAGGAAACAGGGGAACCCGCAAATACAAGCCTGAGCTCTGTTTATCACTCTCTTCATCCATGATCATCCCGGCAACATTCACACTCAGATTTCATGCTTCACAACCAGAATAAGGAGCCACTAAATAGAAATATTTTCCCAGTAGAGAGTACAGTAAATGCCCCATAACAAGATCATTTTTCTTTAAATTAATGTGACCAACTGCTATTGTAACTGTATGGAAATATTTAAATATTTTAATTTTAATATTTATTTAAATATTTAATATTAATATTTAATATTAATCAAAATATGCTAACATATACACAGATGTCCCCAAACATAATGACTGTACTAAGATTATTGCTTGATGACATACTGGTTCTGGTTCCTATCAAACTTCTGAACAGTTTTAGAGGAACCATCTTCAGACATCATAAGGCTGTGTTGTTGCTTATTTAATACTTTATCAAACCACCTTCAACCCTATCATCTTTTATTGCTTTTACTGTCTGGGCCTTGGAGATCCTCTGAATGTCAAAATCCAAGAAAAAGATGACCACTGAGCTCTTACCATGGAAAGAGCAAAAGCAAACTGGTTTTAAAGATTTGCTCGTTTAGTTTTAAAGCAACAGTGGCCATAACCTTGTGATTTTCTCATCACAAAGTTATTCACTCATTTAATTTCCATGAAACAGGACTGCTGGATATTCTTAATATATTTAGATAAGCTGATTTCATACAGATAGCATTTCCTATTAGTCAAAGAGGTGGATATCACTGACCTTACAATTAGGAGGAAGGATGAAGGAAGGAATACATTTAAGGCTGGCTTAAAAATAGCTCGTCTTTCAGAGATCGTCCTCACCTTCCAAAATAAGTTAATCAAAATTACAAAAAACTGGTTTAGTAATTTTACAGTGAACAACCGGTTTGATAAATCCTACAATTTCCACAAGATAATTCTGACAAGCAACACTAAATAAGGTATCTATCAAATCTTTTTTTAAAATATTTAAATCTATGGGGTGGGTGCCTGGGTGGCTCAGTGGGTTGAGCGGCCAACTTCCGCTCAGGTCATGATATTGGGGTTGGTGGGTTCAAGCTTCCGGTCTGGCTCTGTGCTGACAGCTTGGAGCCTAGAGCCTGCTTGGAATTCTGTGTCTCCTTCTCTCTGTCCCTTCCCCCCTCATACTTTCTGTCTCTCAAAAATAAATAAACGTTAAAAAAAATTAAAATATTTATATCTGAATCTACCTAAAATTAGCAAAGTTATTTTACCATTTCACATCCAATAATAACAAAATAATTCTATAATTAAGAGATGGGCAATTCGACATGCACTAATTCTGCATTACAAGATTTAAAAGAAAATGCGGGAACCTTGAGAAAACCAAATAGCAATTATCAGCAATCCTCTTGGGTTCATCAAGAACAAACTTTCAAGTCCCTAAACATTATTTGGACCTAATAACAACAGAAAAATTTATGATACCATTTTCAAATCCTGAGTTGGGTCATCAAATGGTAGTCTGAGAAGATGAAGAATTATAGGTAGTTTTAGTTTTTCATTTATTTTCTGATGGTGCAGAGCAGTTTTAAATCAATGATTTGAAATCTAAATCTGAAGGATTATATATGTGCTTGGCCTCTTCCTTAAGCTTGTTATAAAATCGCTAGAAGCTTCACCAGGAGCATAACTCATTACCACACCACATATTAGAGTCAAAAGATCTGAGTTTCTATCTCAGCTGATTTTAGAAAAATATCACTTAAATTTCTAATCCTAATTTTTATCATTCATATAATGGGGTGATAGTTCCAAGGGTCCTTAATGCACTATCCTTCTGTGATCCTCTCAATGACAGAAGTTATTATCATTGGAGCACACCCTAAAACTTGACCCTTTAAGATCCTGATGGGAGGATTTTATTGAATGAAAGTTGATATATAATGAGCTTTCAAGGAGCCTTCTAAGAGAGTGACCAGCAAGTAAGAAAGCTCAGCTTCTTATTTAAAACAGCAGGCTATTAGCTTACCCGTTAATCTAAGTCAGTCACATATTTTCACCATTCTCTTCACCTGAGAATCTGGAGTGTATAGGAAAGATGAGAGAAAAAGCCCAAGTCCCATTGCTGTGTGAAAGTCTTTGAGTTTATGTACACATGCCCTAATGCCTGTTTCCCTGCCCTTTTCCTCCTGTCGTTGATTACACTTTTTTTCTAAATGTTTATTCATTTTTGAGAGAGAGAGAAAGAGAGAGCAGGGGAGGGGCAGAGAGAGAGGATGGACAGAGGATCTAAAGTGGGCTCTGTGCTGACAGCAGGGAGATAGATCCCGGGCTTGAACTCGTGAACCGTGAGATCATGACCTGAGCCAAAAACAAGAGCTGGTTGCTTAACTGACCGAGTCACTCAGGTGCTCCGATCACATTTTCAATTACTTGTTTGTTGTATGTATTTCGGTTTTGTCTGTGAACTGCATAATAGCAGAAAGCAGATGAGTCTTGCTCACTCTTCTCTGTCTCACATATAACATAAGGCCTAGCTCTTAGCAGGACATCAGTCGAATTATTGAAGTGAATTGAATCAAATGGTTGATCACTAAGAATGTTACATTAGTAACTGGGTATTCTAAGATAAACCTGAATCACAATGTATCCAGATGGAGAGAGATCAGTAAAAATCTTAAAACAGCACCCAACCTTACTTTTCCCGTATTTGTTTATCCCTCCTCTAAACCCAACCCGTGAAAGGGAATAAATAGAGATTAACAGCTTCTCTCTATCCACCTGCTCTCAGGTTTAATTAGCAGTGAAATGGTCAAAAGGCAGGCAGGCAGGCAGCAGGAGGGAAAGAGATAAATGAAGCTCTGACACAATCTGATAGCCACAGGTCCTGACTCAGGGTGGTCTGCGTCGAACGTGTTCGTAAAATGCCAGGATCCTATGTTATTTCTGCTCTGACCAAGCATACTAAATAAGACAAAGCAAAAGACTGTGAAGTCCACATCTTACCTTAAAAATGAAAGTGGCAAGAATTTATATTAATTTTTTTTAAATATTCATTTTTGAGAGACAGAGAGAAAGCAAGCAGGCAAGGGGCAGAGAGAGAGAGACAGAATCTGAAGCAGGCTCCAGGCTCCAAGCTTTCAGCACAGAGCCCGATGTGGGGCTCAAACTCGTGAACGTGAGATCAAGACCTGAGCTGAAGTCAGATGCTTAACTGACTGAGCCACCCAGGTGCCCCAAGAATTTATATTTTAGATGTTGAAAAGTATAGTGTATCCTTACTTCTGCCTTTTTCTGTGTTTTGTGTATTTCCAAGTGGATTATGCATGTTTGTGTGTGGGATGGTGGCGAATATATACCTTCACTCATGCATGTACCTGTAGCCATCAGTAAATGTGATGGCACTAAACAAAGGCATTTGTTACAGAAAAAATGACAATGATTTACAAGCATTTATTGCCTTTCCTGGTGCTGATAATCCTGGGGGAAGTATTCCCAGCCTGTACAGAATGTAGACAAGAACACAGAAGGTTAGAACTTTGCAACTGCATTCATAATAAGACAGGTTGACTTGCAAATCCTACTGTGCTAATATTTATGATTTGTAATGTATTCTTGCATCCTCTGCTTAGCAACAAGGGAAAAGGGTTTAATGAATATGAATTTGGCAGTGGGGAAGAAATGTGGAGGACTATAGTTATTACATATTGGCACCTTAGCTCAGAATTCCACCCACCATTTGATAAGATTGAATTCTATTTAACTTTCTAAGAAGAAATGAATAAATACTCAAAATGCTATATGCATCCTCTGTTAGAGATAATCTATTTCCTATAACTATTTGCTAAACCATAGCAATTTATTTGGTTTAGCAGTTAATCACTTACACATCACTATCTCATATGTAACCTCTGTCTACACCTGTCAAAACTCTGCTCACTCAGTTTCAGCTCAAATGCTGCTTTTCACCAATGTTTTTCTCTGCACTCCTTAGATTACTAGGAATCAATGCCTCTTTTTATCCAGGCTGTATATAGACATTCTGCTCTGCCTCTCTAGAGGAAGGCTATGTTTGCAGTGCGGAGGTCTCACTGCCCTAACACTATAGGGGGTCGATCTAAATCTGAGGTTCATTAACAGGAAGTCCATCTGCCTAAACATGTGAGTCACATTCTCTAAAATGATCTTCGTCAGAGATAAAGATTATCTTTATCTGCTTTACTTCTTTGTCCTATTTCTCATTGCTTCAGAGAAGAAGGAGGTGAGTTATCCAGTCTCTCAAAGACCGAGTTCTTTGCCTGCATTGTTACTCAGTGTCCTACATGGCTCTGCGCAGCCACTCTTAACTTGGGTTCCCCCTGCCTTGCAGGATAGAACCCACAATTCTTAGCTCATGTTTTCTCCTAGGGCAGAGCCCCAGACAAAATCTTAGGTGCATGCAGTTTATTAGGGAGATAATGTCCAGAGTGGCAGCAAATGATTTGGGAAAGGGATGGAAAGGGAAAGAGGGAAATCCATTATGAGTATGTTATCAAAGTCACTGGAGGCAGCAAGGCTCCATCCTGCCTCCAAACTCCTAAGGATCCTGTAGAATGCTTCCCAGAACCCTCCACCTAAGGACTGACTAGGAGAACTATTTATCTGTAAGTCCTCTCTCCTGTTGCTTGGAGTAGGCTGTACTTTCAGGGATGCTCACACATGCTTGAGAAATGGGTACTGTAACATCTATGGCACTGGAGCCTTTCCGGGGTGAAAAGTTAAAGATGTGTAGTACAGGTTTGAGGTCAGACATTTTCTGCATAAGGTGAGTCGAAGCCTGCATCAAGCCAGCCATGGCTGAACTTAGAAGTGAGGGTAAGAGAATGAGTTCGGTCAACAGAGGCATATGTAACACTGGGCCTTCAAGATTCAACACTGAGCAGGCATTACCTATATTTGCAGCCTCATATCCTGCCAGTTCCTGCGTGAAAGGTAACTTGTATTAAAGTGCATGCAGTCGTCCAAATACACCATTCCATTTCATTCTCCTTGCTTTTCCATATTCCAGTGCTTTCACGTTCTCACTGCTCCTCAGCTCCCAAAGCTCTACTTAGGTATTTCAACCTAAGTTCATCTTTCCTTCCCTTATATTCTTTCACTACACTGTAGTTATATGTGCTATTTAGCACATGCAATACCATGTTTATGTAATGCAACTATTTTACTGAAGTATAACATTCAATAAAAATGCAAAATTCCTGAGCACATTGTTTAATGAATTTTCCCAAGAAGAACACATCTATGTAACCACCATGTAGATAAAAAATATAATATTACCAGTAGCCCTCCCTTTGTCCCACTATAAACACAAATTCCTCCTCAAAGTAACCACCATCTTGACTTTTATCACTTTAGGTTATTTTTGTCTTTTTAAAAAATGTTGTATAATTGGAATTATACAATTTGTATTCATTTGTCCAATTTCTTTCATCCAATATCCTGTTTGCGAGATCTAAGCACTTGTGCATAGCAATTTTTTCCAGTTCTCTATAGTACTCCGTTGTATCAATATATAACAATTTAGATTTCTTTATTAATGGACATTGAGGTTATTTTAAGCTTTACAATATTATGAAGAAAGCCTTGTGATTAAAATCGTACATGGCTTTTGATACAAATGTGTATCTATTTCTATTAGGCATATACCTAGGAATGTTTCTTGTCTTAAAGTTTACTTGGGCCTACATTAGTTTAGCTAAGATAGACTTCTTTTGTTTAGTATTCTCCTGGTGTGTGTGGGTTTTTTTGTTTGTTTGTTCATTTGGGGTGGGTTGGGGTTTTTTTGTTTTGTTTTTTCAATCTTTCAGTCTTTCTTATTCTTATGTTTAAGATTGCTGTTTTGATAGCAACATTTACCTGAGTTTACATTTCTGCTTCTCCAGGAACAAGCTTTGAATTTTCAGTGGGTATGCATGCCTGGGGTAGTGCTTATAGATGGGTAAGTCTGTCTTACTCTGAGGTTGCATATTAGGGAGCCCTTCTTCCAGAAGTCACATTAATTGGTTTGGGACTGATAACTGTCTTAGTGATAAGGGTGCACTAGTGTTAACAGTGCATACATCATGTTTAGTTAGATTAAAATTTAAAATAAACAATGAATAATGTTTTAGAATAAGTATGTTCTGAATATTACATGGGCATGGGATATACTTATCCTAACGCATTATTCATTGTTTATCTGAAATTCAAATTTAAGTGGGTATCCTGTTTTTATTTGCTAAATCTGGCAAACTTTGGTAATTTCAATTTGATAATCAAATATGAGTATTTTGCCTAGTAAGAGTTGATGTAATTACTGATACATTTAAGTTAATATTGGGCATCATACTATTTTTTTAAAATTTACTCCACTCGGGGTGCCTGGGTGGCTCAGTCGGTTTGGTGTCCGATGTTGGCTCAGGTCATGATCTCACGGTTCATGAGTTCGAGCCCCGCATTGTACACTGTGCTGACAGATCAGAGCCTGGAGCCTGCTTCAGATTCTGTGTCTCCCTCTCTGTCTGCCCCTCCCCTACTCTCTCTCTGTCTCTCTCTGCCTCTCAAAAAAAAAAAAAGAAACAAACAAAAAAAATTTACTCCACTCATGTATTTTTTCTTCTTGACTAATTTTTGATTAACCAAGAACTTTTTTGGCTGTTCTCTTGTAGAAAAACTTCTGTTTCTTGAGAGAAAATACCAAGTATTATTTGCCTTTACCTCCCAGATTCTAGCAGTATCTGTTCATATTGAGTGTTCAGTGGATGTTTGTCAAATGAATGAATGAACGAATAAGGATATTTGTTATACTTGGCACAACGAATCAAACTAATACAGTTTATCAGCCATTTTATGGGATGGAAAAGTCCCATAAAACAACAAAAATCTTAACAATCATTCCAATGTCTTAGAAAATAATTCTAATGGCGTCAACTAAATCTGCATTTTGCATATGTCACATAGCTCTAGCCATCCTCTTCCCAATTAAAATAGCTCAAATCTCCTTCCTCTTACCTTTCTCTTTTTCTCCCCTTCTGGGGTTTCAGTTACAGGTCCTATAAATTATTATACACTTCTAAAGTATATCCCATTTATCTTTCTCTTTGTGCTTCAGCTGGATATTTTTCATTAATCTATTTTCTATTTGATTAATCTTCTCTTGAATCCAATCTCCTGTTAAACTCATCTATTAAATTCTCAATTTCAATTATTGTGTTCCCCCTCTCCATGTGATTTTTATAAATTTCAATTCTTTAATGAAAATTGCTACCACCTCTTCTACTTTTCCAGCCTATTAACCAGAGTTATTTTAAAGTTTATATCTGATAACTTGAATATCGGGCATGTTAATGGATCTATTTATAATTTTTGTTTAGTCTCTTGTCCTGTTTCTTGATTTGCCTGTTAATTCTTATTTAATACCTGAAACATGTCTAAAAAATTATTAGAATTTCTAGAAAATGTGTTCATTTATTCTTCATAGACTACTCCCTACTTTCCTATAGGATGGATCGTACTGAGTCACTTTTATGTAATCAGGTGCTGAGCTGTTTCAAGGCAGGAGTGGGTAGGTGTTTGGCTGATTCTACCTCTGCTTCACCCTGGCTCCTAGTGTGCAGCTTTGCAAGGGTTCCGAATAAGATTGTAGGCTAGCTACTAGGTTCTTTCCTTCATGGCAGCTCCGAATGCTAAGTTTTGTTACCTTAGCTCCATGAGATCGTTTAAGTCTTTGCTGGATTCTCTCTTTCTTAGTAGCTGCTCTCAGCATTTTGTCTTAAACCTGTAACTAGACTTTACTGGTTCAATCCACCCATTCACCAGATAACCTCACATTGTTTAAACCCAATGGTAGGCCTGGCTAACCATAATCTGATATACTTTTACTTTATTCTAGTTAGTAAGGTCTTAAAAATACTGATTTTGCCAAATAATAAATTTTAGAAAACATGACAATGTTCTAAAACTGGATCGTAGTGATAGCTGCACAACTCTGTACGTTTACCAAAATAATTTTACATTTATAATGGGTTAATTTCATGGCATATAAATTATACTTCAACAAAACTTTTTTTTTAATCCAGAAAAAAAGTCACCTACTATGACAGGAGTGAACATTTTAAGAGACATTACTCTAAAAGAATTACCTTATTTTTTTTCTTTACCTGCATTCAGTCTCAATTGTTTTAGATAATAAAAAAAAAATCAGTCATTCCATAAGTTATGCATCACCTTATTTGCTTCGTATCTTCCTGACCACTTTCCTAGTACTTTCAATAACAAATTTTTGGTGAATAAATTTGTGAAAGGTGTACAAACTCCTTCTTTAACTCATTTCTCTTATAATTGGATAATCATGGGATGAATTTATGACAAGTTTGCAAAAAGGAGCATTGACCACAGTATTTTGACAGGACCCTGGTAAAGAGAACATATGTTGGCTTACGTTCAGGAAAAGAATTAGTGTACAAGGTGAAATTCATAACAAGGTTGGCAAACATTTATTAAGTTAAGATGTATGGTAAAAAGCAAGTAATTTTGAAATAACTAATTGAGATAACTAAGTTGGATTGTTGCTTGGCCCACAGCGAACATTCTTGGTGGCTATTTTTCCTGTATATAAGTTCCAAGGAATTTCAATTCTTTGTAATTCTTTATTCCATTTCATTTGTTTCTTAAAGAACTTAGGTGTATCCCTTTATTTTTTAAATAAAAAGCAATGAAATAGAGGAAAATAATAAAGGAAATATGAGAAGAGATAATATTTACAATTTTTCATCTATTTACTTATTTGTTCGAATTCCCTTTTTGTCAATTTTTCCTGCTATAGTTGTTTGAGAATGTTTCCATAAAATATTAAATTATATCACGTACTTGAGTAAATTCATGCAATTACTAAAGAACATTATTTGAATAAGCACATACCTTATAATGAAGGTGATTAGCATCATTTCAATACACAAGTTCCTTTATGGTTACTAAAGAGTCATTATCTCTAAGCCAGAGAATATATGAAGCTAAAGCCTCACTACTCGAGGTATTCATATTGCAAGACAGCTATAGTAGAAAATAATCGGGTCTAGAAATGTTCCACACTGGCATTTAAATTGGAATTACCCACCAAAACATCAATGCACCTTTAGTTATTTTTTTCCTCAGTGTCTGGAATTAACAACAAGACCATAAGGGCATTTGCTGGGGATTAAAGTCTAATAGCAGTTTCTGGCCAAATCAGCTTCAAACCATTCACTTCAACTACTTATTATACCCTAGGATATAGTCCAAAGACTGTTTTATCTATATCTATATCTATATCATCTATATCTATACCTATCTATATCATCTATCTATATATATCAGCTATCTATATCATCTACCTTTATTTATATTTTACATTTTGTCTTCCCATTGCTAAGAATTCCCATTATTTCTTTTTTTGAATGGAAATCTGGTCTACTGTCAGAATGATTCTACTGGTGATTTGTATACTTTTCACTTTAGTTAAGGTTTGTCTGTCATCAAATGTGACCCCTGCATATTATTATATTTGGTAGATCTTTGCAAGCAAAATTCTCCATCTCCTCAAAACTGGCTGCTGCCAATTTGTGTCTGACCGCCCACTTTCATGATATAATGCCAATTGGATTGTGACACTTCTGTGCTTAAAATCCTTCAATAATTCCCCATAGCCTTCAGGCCAAAATCCAAACCCCTTTGCTTGGCATACAGAACTCTTAATAACATGCCTGATTCCTGCCTGCTACTTCACACTCATGCTCATTTCCCACTATTGTCCCTACACAACCTTTGTTTTCATCATTTGAAACTTTCTGTAGCTCCCTCAGTCATCAGGCTCTTGAGCCTGCAGCTTTCTCACTTCAGAATTTTCATTCTTCTCACTATACCCTTCATCTAATTACTACCAAAATATAGCCTTCTTTTCTTCCATTCTTGTGTACATTCTTGATCACAGTCTTTATGACACTGTGCTGTCATTGTGGGGCTAATGGCTGTTCTCTTGTAGAAAAACTTCTGTTTCTTGAGAGAAAATACCAAGTATTATTTGCCTTTACCTCCCAGATTCTAGCAGTATCTGTTCATATTGAGTGTTCAGTGGATGTTTGTCAAATGAATGAATGAACGAATGAGGATATTTGTTGTACTTGGCACAACAAATCAAGCTAATAGTTTATCAGCCATTTTATGGGATGAAAAAATCCCATAAAACAACAAAAATCTTAACAATCATTCCAATGTCTTAGAAGATAATTCTAATGGCGTCAACTAAATCTGCATTTTGCATATGTCACATAGCTCTAGCCATCCTATTCCCATTTAAAATAGCTCATATCTCCTTCCTCTTACCTGTCCTCCTTTCTTATCAGGCTATAGAAATCTTTTGTCTTAGTTTTAAACCAACTATTCAAATTTTAGAATCCTTCAGTGAACTAAAAGTTGTTAAATAGTTACGTGTCAAGCCAATACTTCATTTTATTATCTACTAAAACATTAAAACAGGGACGCCTGGGTGGCTCAGTCGGTTGGGTGTCCGGCTTTGGCTCAGGTCATGATCTCGCTGTTCGTGGGTTTGAGTCCCGCATCCGGCTTTGTACTGATGGCTCAGAGCCTGGAGCCAGCTTTGGATTCTGTGTCTCCCTCTCTCTGCCCCTCCCCTGCTCATGCTCTGTCTCTCTCTGTCTCTCAAAAATAAATAAACGTTAAAAAATGTAAAAAAAATAAAAATAAAAATAACCCACTAAAACAGACTATGCAGAAGCATCAGTATATACCAAGTCAAGTCAGTTTTATCTGTGCTTCAATACCTGATTCATATAAATCCTTTCAAGGGATTCCCCAGAGACATTTTTAGTTTGAAATTCATAGCTAAATCAGAAGCTATTTATAAAAACATTCTCACCAAAATTTTCTTTGTTCTTTAATTTTTAATTGTCTTAGCCATCCCCACTTCTTTGTACTTTTCATACTTCAAGATGATTTGTTCAAATACGGATTATTTATTTGTCATACCCTGCACTCTTCTGAATTGCTGTCTATCCAGGAATGATGATTTAGTAAAAGAGACAAGGGCATACTCTGAAACTGCTCTGTTCATGTGTGTTCTTCCCTTTGGATGAGCCCTAGCCATGACTTTGGAGTTGTAAAAATGTTGGTTCTTGCCATTGCCAAAATCAATGAAATAGTTACTAATTAGCTCTGTAAGTAGTGACACCCATATTCAATCCAGAAATCCAGAAATCACTTTTAAACCTTTCTCTCCTCTTGTCCATCTTGTCTACAGTATATCTTAAATTTCAATTTCCTGTCAGACTTTTCACGTATATCGTGCAGTCTCTGCTTTGGAAGGGTTCCAAATATGATGATCTATCTAAGTAGTATTCTGATCACAGAAGCCAACAATGTATACAGTTCTGGAATGACTTCAGAAGGTTACTCATACTCAGAAGGTATCATCTCAATTTGCCAGATAAAGTTAAATTAGGAAGAAAAATAAACATTTTCAATTTAAGGGATGAAAGGTGATCCAACAAAGGTGAACAACAACAACAACAACAAAATCTGTTGAAAGGTCTTGAGATGACAATTTCTGATGGTCCTACCTGTCCTCCTCTCTCACCCATGACTCTGTATCAGTATGGTAGTTACTCAGCAAAGAACTACTGAATTGGAGGCTATCATACATTCAAAAATGAATACTTTTTCTCACAAACCATTGTTGTGAAGTATTCCTTGCTCCTGGTTTTTCTTTAAATGTATTTTCCCAGACCGTTCTACTAAATATCCCTAAAAATATCTGAATGAAATTTTGCCCTTTTAATCTTGCCTGTTTGGACTGTGTAATCCATTTCAAAAGATAATAAAAAACCACAACTGTGTAGATATTAGCATAAATAGCATTGTGTGTATTCTGTTTGCTCTATTTTACATTTACTTTTATTAGATGGATCAAATAACAAATAAATACCTGTTTAACCTTATTGGGTACATTGTCCCATGCCCTCTTAACTCTTATACATTTTATCCCCAAAGATACCATTCAGCTTTGGTGGTATAGTGGTGAGCATAGCTGCCTTTCAAAAGATGCCATTCATTCACTTACAAACATTTAATGAGAACCTACTGTTTGCATGAAGCTGCACAAGGACATGGAAATCCAAGAGTAAAAAACAACAAAATAACATTCTTCTGCTTTCATGGAACTTACTTCTTACTGGGAATGACACAAAACAGTGACTAAGTTTCTAAAACAAGTCCCTGACTTGATCCATTCCAAAATATTAGTTACATATAGTCATTATTGTTTGTATAATTAGATTGTCAAAACTAAAGGAATAAACTAGACAGCTGGAGGGGTGAGGAAGAGAACAAATTTTAAGTTATTTATTCAGACATGCCCTTAGTGTCTTTTATTTAGGAGCTATAGATTTTTAACATTAAATTGGCTTCACATTTTTATCAGTGTTACCAGAACATTATATATGGGTTAGCATTGTCACAAAGATTCTACATAGATTATTTTTCCTTTAAATGAATTTCCTTAAAATGTCTATAGTGCGTCCATTTTCCTGAGTATGAGGAGATTTATGTACATAAAAAGAAACAGTCCTTTTGAAACCAGTACCAATATCACATAACATTTATGATGGAATACTCAGTTGTAAGTTTTTTCTCCTTCCCATAGGCCACTATCTGTGCTAAAGCAAGGCTTAGGTAACTGCTATAAAAGCACTCTTATCTTATTAAGCCTCTTGGGTAGATAAAAATAGGACACACTTAACTCAGGTGAATGAGAAAAATCTTTAAACTTCCAGGTTTTGATATTTTTATGTGTGGGAGGGGTAGGCATTTACAGGGAACAAGCAGATTCTCAACAAAACAGTATTTTATTGATAAACGAATGTTATTTTCCTTCATTGTTGCAATAGGATCTAGTACCTTTCATTCACAATCGTCTATGAAAACTTTGGAAAATTCAGCAGTTTGAAGCACCAATGTGGATAATGAGAATCACCTGATCCACATGCTCTGAATGGATACAATAATAGTCTGTATTACAACGAATGTAGAATTGCACCCTTCTTCAGGGATGCCCTTCTTGTAGAATCTGAAAATATGCAGCCTGTAAAGAGCTGGTATTTTGGAAGAGATGTGAAGCTTTTCCAATAGAACTCAGCTCTTATCATTCATTCATGCATGTATGCATTCATTCAACATGTATTTCTTGAGTGTCCGTGTAAGGAAACTACTGTCAATATAAGGAAGCCCCCTAACTTCCTTAAAATAATCAAGTCCCAACCCTCCCTAAAGTTCAAGAATGCTCATGTTTCTCTTTCCTTTGGGAATTGCTCCCTAACTCTTGCTGCCACTGCCATAATGACCTTAGGATTTTCTTACAGACTAAATGTCAGGCACTGTGAACACATTAGAGAATACAAACATAAATAATACATGGCCCCTACTTACCCTCAAGGAGCCTGTGTTCCTGAGGGAGATAGAAAGAAGAGAGATGCTATTTTTTAAAAAGTTTAATACATGTTACACGTGGGTATTTGCAGAAGGATTAATAAAGCACAGAACATCTTTTAGGTAGGTCAAGTCTTCCTAGAGATAAAAGGACACATGATGCTACTTTCTAAACATGCATAGGAAGGAGTTAAGCAGATAAGGAAGGTAGCACAGGAAGAAGGATGCAGGCATTTCAGACAAAAAGATTCAGAGTACAAAGGCACAGAGGCACGAAACAGCACAGCATCCAGGGAAATATAAGCACTTATGTATGGATGGAGCAAAGGATATATTTAAGGAAACAGGAGTAAATCTAAAGAAGTAGATGGAAGAAAATTTATGAAAGAACTTACATCTTAAGGTTGAGGAATTTGAATTTATCTACTACTACTGGAGGACTACTAAGGATTTTGAGCAGTAAAGTAAAAGGATCAGGTTTATGAGGTGATGAGCCTAGAGGCAGGGAAATTTGGGAGGAGATCATTGTGTTCATCTAGACAAATAGGGTGAGTGTCTGAAGGCATGATGAAAATAATGATTATTGAAAGGGAGAAGATAGAATGGTGTTGAAAGTGACCAGGAAGGAATTTGTGACTGAGTTTGGAGTTGAGTGAGAAGGAGGAACATGAAACACATCTAAGGTTTTGTTGGGGGAAACTGGGTATATGTTGGTGCTTGGCATAAGAAGTAGGATGGAGGATGAAGGAGGTGAAGCAAGTATTTCATTGCCAAGTTTGAAATATCTGTGCTACCTCCGTGTTCAGTAGGCCATTCATATCATACGTCTGACACCAAGAAGGAAGTTCTCAGCTAAAGATGACTATACTGATATTTAAGAGTTTTCAGGGCTACCATTAGCATCCTATACTGTTGAAAAAGGTTATAAAACATAAAATTTAACCAAACATATGTGGTACTATGTTAGAATTACTGTACAGTATCTCTAGACCCACTAAATTTAAACACAATGCATTAAATGAAAAGATATATTTTATTATAACTTATGAACCTGAAATATGAATATCTTTAAAACTTGTATGCAGGACCACTGTAATGCAATTAAATCATGTTATAAAAGAGGCCATCAAGCAAGATAGAAAAAGTGCAGAAAACTACCATTTTTCTTTCCTTATAATTTTATTATGCATGAGGTGGAGAAGAGCCATTTTACAGGGGTTTTACAGTGACCAATTAGTTTAGCCCAATTATGGAAAGAGCCTAAATGTCCATCAACTGATGAATGGATAAAGAAATTGTGGTTTATATACACAATGGAATACTACTTGGCAATGAGAAAGAATGAAATATGGCCTTTTGTAGCAATGTGAATGGAACTGGAGAGTGTTATGCTAAGTGAAATAAGTCATACAGAGAAAGACAGGTACCATATGTTTTCACTCTTATGTGGATCCTGAGAAATTTAACAGAAGACCATGGGGGAGGGGAAGGAAAAAAAAAAAGATTAGAGAGGGAGGGAGCCAAACCATAAGAGATTGTTAAAACTGAGAATAAACTGAGGGTTGATGGGGGGGGAAGGGAGGGAAAAGTGGGTGATGGCCATTGAGGAAGGCACCTTTTGGGATGAGCACTGGGTGTTGTATGGAAATCAATTTGACAATGATTCATATTAAAAAAAGAAAAGAAAGAAAACAAATGGCCTAGTGTGCCATGCCAGGGAGTTTAGATTTTAACCAGGTGATGGGAAGCCATTGAAAGATTTTTGGGTTTTTTTAAGTTTATTTATTTATTTTGAGAGAGACAGAGAGAGCAAGAGAGAGGGAGGAGCAGAGAGAAAGGGAGAGAGACAAAGAGAGAAGGTAGGCTCAAGTAGGCTCTCTGCCATCAGCTCAGAGCCCAATGTGGAGCTCAATCTCACAAAACTGTGAGATCATGACCTGAAAGATTTTATGAGGGAAATAACATTACCAGACTTAACATTATATAAAGTTAATGCTAATAGTAGTGAGAATGATGAAAAGGAATGAGGGAAGATTGTGATCAGGAGAGAAATCTGGTATGTTATTTTAATAATCTAGATAAATTTTGAGTCAGACACTTACAATAGAACAGGTACAATTCCAGGAACTACTAATAATAGTATTACTGTATATAAAGAGCTTGTAGTTACTGAGTACTTTTCCTGTACTAGGCACTTTTCAAATCCTTACATGTATTATTTTACTTAATTCTCATAACTGCCCTATGAAATAGGTATTATTATTTTTTCCCATTTTTTTATATGAGGAAACTGAGATACCAAGAGACTAAGTAACGTATCTGAGATTATACAGCACTAGGATTAAGTTATGGCACTAGGATTCACATTAGATATTGTGATGCTAGAATCCTTGCTCTTGACCATTATGCCTCAAAGGATTCCTTGTCAAAAAGAATGGATATCCTTGGGCTTTCTGAACACATGGGGCTTATGTAGTAGTTATGAGTCATCATGTGAAATTAAAATTTCGTCCAAACAATTTAATTAGATTGTCAATAAAGACCTGGAGAAGGAAGAGGCAAAAAAGTTGTGTCTATATTGTTGAAAATTACTGGATTTCTAACACCATTATATTCACTGTTAATAGCATTTGACTAAGAGTTAGAAAACATTAATTTCATCTCTGTCCTCACCTAGCTGAGCAACCAGCCTATTACTGAGTCTTGTACTCCTAATTTAACGGATGAACAGGCTGGACAAAATTATTTTTAAGGCTTCTTCCAGGTCTAACATTTTGTAATTCTGAGTGTCAGCCAAGAGGGTGCTACAAAGCAGCTATTGGTTTGGCTAAGGGGACAGAAATCCTTGAATAAGCCTGTCATCTGCAGCCCATGTGAAGCTTTGGCAGTAGTAATATGCTTGGCAAATGATAGCTTGTACCAAGCACTCAGGGTAAATTCAACTGTTCTTGCCAAGAATTAATTGCCTCACTCTGTGGTCACCTTCATCTCAGGCTATTGGATTAGTTTGCTTGGGCTGCAGTTATTAATGCAGAAATGAAATTTGAAAAGTCAGGGGTAGCCTCCACAAAAACATACTTTATTGATGCAATTTATAAGCAGTTCCCAGGCCAAAGAGAATGGTCAACTAGGGGTGCCGATGTAAGTAAAATATTTGAGCATGAAGCATTGTACAATAGCAGAAGAACAATATCATATGTTTATTTGCTCTTCAGAGTTTTTCTATTCCTTTTTATTTGAATAAAAGCAAATAGTCCAGCTAGGTTAAAGTAAAGATTCATCTTTCCTTCTTATATCCAATTCCTCAAATATCACTCCTCAGGAGTAGCCACTATTTGCAGTTTCTTTCATATCATTTCACAAAATCTATTACTCTATAAGCATCTCTGATATTCTCTCCTTCTACATACACACATTTGATTATTTTATATTTGTTTTTCTGAAACTTGCTTTCATTAATGAGTATATGGACATCTTATCTACACATAGAAATAAACGCTGTTTGTTTGTTTGTTTATGGCTGCTGATGAACCATAATTTTTTGCCTGTACCAGATTTTCTTGGCTATACCATAATGTAACAAAAAATCTCTAATTGTGAAGTTATAGAGTTATTATTAATTTGAAGTGTTCTTTATACATGCGGAAAAGTTTTACTTTGTCTACATATATTGCAAATAATATTTCTATATTAATTTTTTTCTTTATAAAAATATTTCTAAAATATAGAAATTTACTGTACATATAGTATTTGGCTATAAAACTATATGCGCAGTAAAAATTGTTATTACCTTACTGTACATCTTCAGTTTCTTTTATGCCTTTGCATAATACTTTCATTTTTTTAACATTTAAATATTTGATCCATGTAAAATTTATTTTGATATAATAGATGATAAAGAGAACCAGGTTAATTTACTAGTGAGCTATTTGTCCCAATAACATTTATTGAATGCCTCAGCTTTTCCCACTGACGTTTATATGCTTAATTCCATAGAGTATCTTTAGTCTTATTTCTGCTCATCTATTCTCTCTGTGTTTCCTTACAGCGGTACCAATATTTTTTATTGAAGTGGCATTTTAATATGTACAAATATCTTGTATGATTACACTCTACCGTTATTCCATTTTCTCTTCCTTTTTAATTAAAAAAACTTGTGGGGTGGGGCGCCTGGGTGGCTCAGTCAGTTAGCGTCTGACTTTGACTCAGGTCATAATCTCACAGTTCATGAGATCAAGCCCCATGTCAGGCTCTGTGCTGACAGCTCAGAGCCTGGAGCCTGCTTCAGATTCTGTGTCTCCCTCTCTCTCTGCCCCTCCTCCACTCATGCTCTGTCTCTCTCTCTCCTTCAAAAATAAGTAAAAACATTAAAAAAATTTTTTTAAATTGTGGGGATAAAAATACAGCATAGACAATATAATCAGTAACATTGTAACAACTTTTTATGGTGACAGATGATAACTACACTTACCATGATGAGCACTGTGTAATACATAGAATTGTTGAATCACTATGTTATACACCTGAAACTAACATAACATTGTATGGCAACTATGCTTCAATAAGCAAAAGAAAAGAAAGAAAAATACTAAAATAATATTGATATGGAAAAGTTAGGTTAAAGAGAGTACAGTTTGATACTGAATCAATAGTTGAAAGACTTTTTTTTAAGTTTGAGACTCCATTATTGGAGTCTCAATGTAACAGATTTCTGTAAGTTTATTTTGTATCCTGATACTTTACTGAATTTACTAAATTACTTTACTGAATTTACTTTACTGTATCAGTTCTAGCAGTGTTTTGATGGAGTCTTTCAGATTTCTACATAGAGTATCACGATGTCTGCCAGTACTGGAAGTTTGACTTCTTCTTGCTAATTTGAATGCCTTTTATTTCTTTTTGTTGTCTAATTGCTGTGGCTAGGACTTCTACTTATATGTTAAATAACAATGATGAGAGTGGACATCTCTATCTTGTTCCTGACCATAGAGAAAATGTTCTCAGTTTTTCCCCATTCAGGGTGATATTGGCAGTGTGTTTTTCATGTATGGCCTTTATACCTACTTTGTTGAGGGTTTTTATGAATGATGTTGTACTTTGTCAAATGCTTTTTCTGCACTTATTGAAAGGATCATATGTATTAATTATTTTATATATTTGGGTGCTCCCCAAATGTACTTATTTAGGTACATGAGTATTTTCTTTCTTTTTTCTTTGGAACATAAATATTTTCAATGTTGTATTTCTTGTTTGTCCCCTTTATGATTATATAATGATTTTCTATACACTAATAATGAAGCCACAGAAAGAGAAATTAAGGGATCAATCCCATTTAAAATGCATCCAAAACAACAAGATACCTAGAAATAAACCTAACCAAAGAGGTAGAAGATCTGTACTCTGAAAACTATAAAATACTGAAAAAAGAAATTGAATATGACACAAAGAAATGAAAAAACATTCCATGCTTATGGGTTGGAAGAACAAATACTGTTAAAATGTCTATATTATCCAAGGCAATCTAGACATTTAACGCAATCCCTATCCAAATACCAATGGTATTTTTCACAGAATTAGAAAAAACAATCTTAACATTTGTATGGAACCACAACGGAGCCCAAAGCAATCTTGGAAAAGAAAAGCAAAGTTGGAGGCATCACAATTCCAGACTTCAAGTTATATTACAGAGCTATAGTGCTCAAAACAGTATGGTACTGAGACAAAAATAGACACACAGATCAATGGACCAGAATAAAAAAAAACACCCATAAATGAACCCACAACTAATGGTCAACAAATCTTTGAAAACACAGGAAAGAGTATCCAATGGAAAAGACAATCTCTTCAACAAATGGTGTTGGGAAAACTGGACAGCTACATGTAGAAAAACGAAAATGGACCACTTTTTTACATCATACACAAAAATAATTTCAAAATGGATTAAAGACCTAAATGTTATACTTGAAACCATAAAAATCCTAGAGGAGAACACAGGCAGTAATTTTTTGGCATGGACCATAGCAACTTCTTTCTAGATATGTCTCTGGAGACAAGGAAAACAAAAGCAAAAATCAACTATTGGGACTTCATCAAAATAAAAAGCTTCTGCACAGCAAAGAAAATAGTCAACAGAACTAAAAGACAATCCATGGAACAGGAGAAGAATTTTGCAAGTAACATACTTTATAAAAGGTTAGTATGCAAGATATATAAAGAACTTACGAAACTTAACACCTAAAAAAATGAATAGTCCAATTAAAAATGGGCAGAAGACATAAATAGACATTTTTCCAATGAATATGTACAGATGACCGATAGATACATGAAAAGATGCTCAACATCACTCATCAGCAGGGAAATACAAATCAAAACTACAATGAGATGTCACCTCATACCTGTCAGAATGGCTAAAATCAATAATACAAGAAACAACAGGTGTTGGCAAGGATGTGGAGAAAGGAGAACCCTCATTCACTATTGGTGGGAATGTAAACCGGCCAGCCACTCTGGAAAAAAGTATGGAGTTTCTGTAAAAAGTTAAAAATAGAACTCCTTACCATTTAGCAATTGCACTACTAAGTATTTTCTGAAGAATACAAAAATACTAATTCAAAGGGATACATTCATCCTGATATTTATAGCAGCATTATCTACAATAGCCAAATTATGGAATCAGCCTAAGTTTTCATCAACTGATGAATGGATAAAGATGTGGTATGTATATATACAATGAAACATTATTCAGCAATAAAAGTGAATGAAATCTTGCCATTTGCAATGACATGGATGGAGCTAGAAGTATTATGCTAAGTGAAATAAGTCAGTCAGAGAAAGAAAAATACCATATGATTTCACTCATGTGTGGAATTTAAGAAACAAAAGAAAAGTCCAAGGGAGAAAAAGAGAGAAAGAGAGAGAGAGGGAAACCAAGAAACAGACTCTTAATTATAGAGAACAAAGTGATGGTTACCAGAGGGGAGCTGGGTGGGGGAATGGGTGAATAAATGATGGGGGATTAAGGAGTACACTTGTGATGAGCATTGGGTATTGTATGGAAGTGTTTAATTATCATATTGTACACCTGAAATTAATATTACACTGTATGCTAACTAACTGGAATTTAAGTGAAAACTTAAAATAAAAAAAAACAAAATGTTTTAAAAGACTGAATCTCAAATATGAAAGTAGTTTGATGAATAGTTGGAAGAACAAAGAGTGTTTTTTGTTTGTTTGTAATGTTCATTTATTTTTGAGAGAGAGACACAGAGCATGAGGGGGGAGGGGCAGAGAGAGAGAGAGACACAGAATCCAAAGCAGGCTCCAGGCTCTGAGCTCTCAGCACAGTGCCAGATGCAGGGCTCGAACACACAAACTGTGAGATCATGACCTGAGTCGAAGTCAGACGCTTAACTGACTGAGCCACCCAGGCACCCCCAAAGAAAGTGCTTTTTGAGAGTAAGTTGCTATGACTTTTTTTATGTTTATTTATTTATTTTGAGAGAGAGAGAGAGAGAGAGAGAGAGAGAGCAAGCAGGGAAGACGAAGAGAGAGAGAGAGAACCCCAAGCATAGAGCCCCACACGAGGCTGAGTCTCATGAACCATGAGATCATGACTTGAGCTGAAATCCAGAGTCAAGCACTCAACTGACTGAGCCACCCAATCGCCCCTTGGTACTCCTTTTTACCTCAAAGTAATATGTAAAGATTTTAGCGTGGATTTCCTACTAACAAGGACATTCACCCCACACATGAATTTGATTTCTTTTTGCTTTGAATATTTACAGGTATTATAGTTAAAGTTCTGGGGCACCTGGGTGGCTCAGTCAGTTAAACGTCTGACTTCAGGTCAGGTCATGATCTTGTGGTTCACAAGTCAAAACCCTGCATCTGGCTCTGTGCTGACAACTCAGAGCCTGGAGCCTGCTTCGGATTCTGTGTCTTCCTCTCTCTCTGTTCCTCCCATTTGCGCTCTCTCTCACTCAAAAATGAATAAATGTTCTTCTAGGGCAGGTATGTTCTTATTTTATTTATTCATTTACTTATTTGTTAAACAAATACAGATTTAGTGTGCGCTCGCACACACACACGTTGTGTGTGTGTGTGTGTGTGTGTGTGTGTGTGTGTGTGTATGTGAGTGTGTGAACATCTAGAGTGCTAATAATGTAGGTCCTGGCTGCATCGTTATGTTCACTTGATGAACAACATTCAAACTGTATACTTATATATGTACTTTTCTGTAGGCATTCATGCTTTTAAAAGTTCTAAAATGTGATACAATTAACTTTTAAAAATCTCATGTAATGGTTTCACAAAAAGAAAAAAATTGAGACTCCTGAATAGCAGCTTGGATCTACATGTAAATCCAAAAGTTTTATGACTATATTTGCCTATTTTGTAATATCTGTCACTTGTTATTTGTGAACCAAGGGCTTTGTCAAAGCTTCTGTCTACTACACTGTTGAATGATTTCTGCCAATAAAATACAGAAAGAATTACATCTTATTTGGCTAAACTTTATGGTAATACAAATGTTAGATCATACAGGGTGAACTGTATACTGAATCTGCTTCCACGGGCACAGCATACATAGGTAAAAATTCAAATAGTTCATAGCTTTGTTCTTAATAATTCCTGGTATTCACTTCTAACTATGATTAATTTGCAAGACTTTTGTATTTAAATTCTGTCATATTTACTATCTCTAGTAGACTCTAGAAGTTTTTGCATTTGAAATGAGATTTTCTTTGTGTTTGGTAGTTCCTATAAAATGATCTATTTTCTGTTTGATTTGATAACTGCATCTCCAGTGGCAAATGAGAGGGAAACAGCAAATTTGAATAATTTAGTCTTTAAAAATGCCATCAATAATTATGTTTTGTTTATTAATATAGATCCCAGTGATCAGGATTTTCTTTATGCTACAAAATGTAGACATGTACACAGAGAGAGCTACTAAGCTGCCAATACCAAAGGGTTATACCTTCTATTAGCACAGTAAATGAATCTGAACCTAGTATAGACTCTGCTGCACTTCTACAATTACCTGGTACACTTTGGAAATAAAGAAGTGGGAATGCAATCAACATAATTATATGACCAAGCTCTGGAGGAAAGATTTCAGAGTTAAGGTAGAGTATATTTGGAAGAGAATAAATATAAAATGACCTGAATCTCCAAGAAACTTAATTTTGAGAACAAGTTACATCAAATAAGTAGTTAACTAAGTTCTAGATACTTCTGGAAAATAGTATATGTTGCCATTGAGTCATTTTGAGATTGAATAAGAGCCTATCTACTAAAAGGATGCTTCTGAGTGACAACCAGGGAACTAGAGAGTATATCAACAGTGCTACTCTACCAACATTGGCGTTCTCCAAATCAGCTCTACATGCACAACACTACTTAATTGAGAAACAAAATTCGGAACTGACCCTTGAAAAATTATGGGCATTGGTAGTCTAGATAAAAGTGAAGTAATGTCTAAAGGGAAGGGAGACTACAAACTGGCAGCAATAAGGAATTTTTAAAAATCTGTATATGAACTGAATTATATTAAGAGTTGGAGACTCATAATCTATTATTAGAACTTTATGTTTTCTGAGTTTCTGTGATTTTTGTTCCTGATAAAGCTTTTTATCAAAAGCTTTTCCATTTTCCTGGATGCAGATGGGTGGTGGATGGTGATTGTAGCATCATGGGAACTTAAGTTGGATATGGAGGTTAATAATATTTGCTTGGGATGACTCTATGCATGTATGTATGTGTGAAGTATAAGGCATTGAGGCAGATGCAGGGAGAAGTCAAATAGAAGTCTAGATGACTGCTCCATTAAAGTCTTAAAAAGATAGAGAATCCACATATAAGCCAAAGAAAGCAAGATATCTAAACAAGATCAAAGATGAAAATGGAGTGTTGTTGATAATATAGGCATAATTTCCCAAACCCCTGGGTAGCTGGCATGACTTTTTATAAAGAAACATTAAAGACACGGACACTTTCCTGGTACTAATATGAAACGCCTAATTTCTAGTCTGCCATTCTGTTATCTACAAATCCAAACTCTACCATCTTTAATGGGTTGGGTTTAGTCATACATCCTCAACAAAGTCTTCAGTAATGAAAAAAGTCAGTGACTCTCAATAATGGCTGCACAATAGAATTAATGATGAGTTTTCTATGTTTGTTTTGTTTTTAAATTTCAGTGTCCATACCTGACCCCAAATAAATCATATCAGGCTTTCAGGAGGTGGGTTCTGGGTTACATCACAGTAGGGGTATTTTTAGAATTTTCTCAAATGCAGTCAGGCATAAAATTAGACCTCTCTGATCTTCTTCAAACTTTTACAACTAAGAGTATATACTATGGAATCTCATCATAAAGTACACTTTCTTCAAGTTTCCTGTAATAATTATGTAGCCTTCTTATACTATTTATCAACTTGTAAGTTAATTTGTTCTGAGTCAGTGTATGAATGGCTAAATTAACTCAGGAAACAACAGATGTTGGCAAGGATGCAGAGAAAGGGGAATCCTTTTGCACTGTTGGTAGGAATGCAAACTGGTGTAGAGACTCTGGAAAACAGTATGGAGGTACCTCAAAAAATTAAAAATAGAATTACCCTATGACTCAGCAACTGCACTACTAGGTATTTATTCAAAGGATACAAAAATGCTCATTTGAAAGGGCACATGCACCCCAATGTTTACAGCAGCACCATCAACAATAGCCAAAGTATGGAAAGAGCCCAAATGTTCACTGACTGATGAATGGATAAAGAAGATGTGGCATTATATATATATATATAATGGAATACTACTCAGTGATCAAAAAGAATGAAATCTTGTCATGTGCAACAACATAGATGGAACTAGAGTGTATTATGCTAAATGAAATAAGTCAGTCAGAGAAAAACAATTATCATATGATTTCACTCATATGTGGAATTTAAGAAACAAAACAGGTGAACACAGGGGAAGGGAAGGAAAAATAAGATAAAAACAGAGAGGGAGGCAAACCCTAAGAGATTATTAAATACAGAGAACAAACGGTGGTGGGGGATGGAATTAAGGAGGCACTCACTGGGATGAACACTGGGCATTACATGTAAGTGATGAATCACTGGGTTCGACTCCTGAACCCAATACTACACTGTATGTTAACTAACTTGAATTTAAATAAATAAAATTTAAAAAGTAATATAGCGTGAGTTTGGGTGTGAATAATACTAATTAATTGGCTGAAAGAATGAATGGCTCAAGTAAGGAACAACTATTAGCCTATATTTGATCATCTTGATCCAGTAATCTTTTCAAAAGAAATACTTTCAAAAGTAATACTTTCAAAAGAAAGTGCATTTTAAAATCATATACCCTTAGATTAATGGTCTTACAATATGCAGCAGAGATAGCTAATTGAATCTTAGTATCTCTTTTTCCCCTTTTGCTGTGATAGTAGAATCTCTGACTGTTAGCTGAAAAGATGACTCCCCATAAGGGAAAGATGATATTTCCATTTTTTCTTCTAGCTTTGTGTAATCAAGATCTGGCAAAAGGTGCATAGGCAGAAATGTCATAACATATGCCTTTTTGAGACTGTCATGTGTTTTCTTGACCTCTTCTTTTGGAATCATCCTACATTTTGCTGCCTGAAATATGGGTATGTGAGATTGAAGCTATGCATGCAAGTGCAATTTGATAGTAACATGTCTGTGACATCTTGAGAAGCCATATTCACTTTGGGTCACCTTCTAGGTGTTTTATATAGGACAGAAATAAACTATCTTATATTTAATTCCAGGTTATTTTGATTTTTGTCACTTATAGATAACCTTAATTCCAAATAAAACAAATTCAAGCTTCAAAGTGGGGTGTGGCACACAACAGAACTCTAAAATATTTGGTATTGTTTCTGTCAGGTACTAAGCAGGTAAGGTAGAGATATTGCAGACTGGAAAGCTGGTCACCCTCATTATGCTATGGAAAAAAATGTAGATAAATTGTTGTCACTAATGTCTTAAAAAGCATCCTGCCTAGCCACTGAAAAACAATACAAAAAATGTGTTATGTCATCTATGTTGGATGCTTCTGATCTCACCAAAGTAGGGATGAAAAAATATATACTTCTGCTAAAATAGGCATTTTCTACCTATGACCTGCATTTAAATTGAGAAAGAGTCTGTAATTTGAGGCTTTGTATGGTTAAAAAAAAAGCCAACTACTTTGTATTCCAATTTGAAGCAGTTATGAGTGATGATGGAAAATGTTTAATAGGTGATGAGGGCCGAAGCGACTTTTAAAAGTAGTTTCCTTTAATTCTTTGCCAAAAATGGAGGAAGCAAAAAAGTGAATTAACCATTTTGTCTTTCTGCTCAATTCTGTGGTTTCAGATGGCCTTACGATAGGCTCAATTGAGAGAAGGGAATGAATGGGCAGAGCCCAGTGGTCACTAAGTAAGAGGCTAGAGTTGCGGTCTAAAAAAAAAAAAAGATGTCAATGAGATCTTTGGATTTAGTTACTCACACATAGAACAAAGAAATCAGTTGTTTAGCATATTTTCAAGAGAATTCTTCTGCTAAACAAATCCAACTTTGGTTTGGAGTAGCCTTAACTCCTAAAGCAATCCCTTAATCCTCAAACATCCAACACCATCACTGGGTTCTGAAAGCACACAGGTCTCAAAAAAGGTATCCAAAGAAACTTCTAGAAGCAGGTCCAAGGACTATGGAGGTCAATGGAAAGAAATACCTTCCCAGAGTGTGAGCCAGAAGCTATCAGATGGGCTCTCCAAGGTACTTGTTCATCATAGAAGAAAGCCTTTGTAATACCTGCCCATAAAATTTGATGTCAGTTAAGAATCAGTTACTGCATGCTTTTCCCATTGTCCTCCTTTCCATATGTAAATTTTTATTGTCATTTTCTGTGCTAACTGCTTTAATATATTAAGTAAAAGGCTAAGTTTAACTTAAGGGATGGTCAGAAAGAGCTACTATTGAGTTAAATGGAAAAGAATATGCATCACCCTCAAATCCTGGGTTTGAGACCAGACGCAGTGAGAGGATAGGACATTGAGATGTCTTATTTGAGGAGGAAGTTATTCCATTCTGCAAGAAGGAGGGAGTACTGCTGAGTGTTTTGGAACCCAAGGAGGCTGATTATTTCAGAATCTAAATTTTGTCCCTCAATATTCATGATCTAACTTTTTGTTACTAGAATTTCTGATTTTTAGCTTGCCTGCTTGAATTAAATACTATGTTTCTTAGTTTCCCTTTTGCCTGTTGCCACACAGCCAGAGATGCACAAGCATAAGTGTTTTTCCTAAGGGAAAGAGCACATGTTCTTTTTACCCACTGTTCTTCATTTCTTTCTTCCTCCTACTTCCTGGATTAATGATATTGCATCTTGGGCCATGAGGTCAGGCCTATGTGCAGAGTTTTAACAACATAAAAGCTAACGGGTTCTTGGAACTATAACCTATTTGGGCCAACTTCTGGGATGTTTATGTGACATAAAAATAAACTTCAATCTTGGGGCGCCTGGGTGGCTCAGTCGGTTAAGCGTCAGACTTCCGCTCAGGTCGTGATCTCACGGTTTGTGGGTTCCAGCCCCACATTGGGCTCTGTGAGTTTGAGCCCCATGTGGGGCTCTGTGCTGATGGCTCAGAGCCTGGAGCCTACTTCAGATTCTGTATCTCCTTCTCTCTCTTCCCCTCCCCCCACTCACACTCTGTCTCTCTCTCCTTTAAAAATAAACATTAAAAAAATAAACTTCAATCCTGCTTAAACCATATTCAGGTATATGTCAATAACTGCTGAATCTGACGTTAACTAATGCACAAGACATCTGATCCAGTCATAGACAACGTACTAGAAATTTAACTTCAGAGGGAAGAGACTTTGATTTATGTCTTGATTTATCCCCAGCACTTAACACTCAATAAACAAATTTAATTAAATGAATAAATGGATGAATAAACTGAAAAAGAGACTCTACACTGAATACAGGAAGTCCTTCTATTACATTAGCAACAAGTAGTAATACAAATGTGGTACAGTGTTCAAGCCATCATAATAGTGGTGACCTTTTTCAGAAATCTCTATATATTGCCAACTTGATGTTTCTTAAAGGATGGTGTGTTTCCTTAAATTCAGCACTCCCGGTCTAGTCAAACTAAGTCTACAATGAATCTATGACATTGTTATTGAGCTAGATTCTATATTCTTAAAAAAATTTTTTTAATGTTTATTTATTTTTGAGAGGAGGAAGGAGCAGAGAGAGAGAGAGAGATACAGAATCCAAATCAGGCTCCAGGCTCTGGGCTGTCAGTAGAGCCGGCATGAGGCTCGAACTCACGAACCATGATCATGACCTGAGCCAAAGTTGGGTGTTCAACCAACTGAGCCACCCAGGCACCCCTATATTCTATATTCTTATTGGTACATTTAAAAAGTATATGAGGTTTTCAGGATAATGCAAAGTATTTCATCCCAGATGGCATGGAATCTCAAATTTCAGAAAATGTTATGGGGCACCTGGGTGGCTCAGTTAGGCATCCAACTTCAGCTCAGGTCATGATCTCACGGTCCTAGAGTTTGAGCCCCGCGTCAGGCTCTGTGCTGTCAGTTCAGAGCCTGGAACCTGCTTTGGATTCTGTGTCTCCCTCTCTCTCTCTGCCCCTCCCCCAGTCATGCTCTGTCTCTACCAAAAAATGAATAAACGTTACAAAAAATTTTTAAAAATTTCAGAAAATGTTAAAGAAAATTTACATGTTTATTAAAAATTCACTATGCAGTCTTTGAGACCCTGATTCTGTTGATTTGTCATGTGGTCCAGGATTCAGCATTTTAACCAGTATCCAAGGTAATTCTGATGGATCATGCTTAGAGATATAATTCTATAAGGAACAATTTTTATAAAATAAATGTTTAAAATGTAGCATAGATATTTTAAGTATTTCAATAGCCTGAAAAATAATAAATTATTTTATGTGCTTTTGCAATCTTAAAAGGCTTGTTTCTAGCCACTGTGTATAGGGTTGTTGATGTTGCTAATAGTTTTCTTTTGTAGCTTTAGGCATTTTGTTATAACATCTATTCCTTGCCATTGTCCTTTGGATCATTAACAGAAGGAGCCAAAAAATAGTGATTATGACCATTTGAACCAGACTCCCTGGATTCAAAACCTGTTCTTGACCATTTTTACCTCTGTGATCTTAAACATTTTCTGTAATGGAAATGATTACAGTACCTACTTCATATGGCTTTCTGAAAGGAAAATATGTTAATATTTGTAAAACACTCAGAGCAATGCCTGTCACATGGAAACTATACCAAATGAATAAATACATAATTAAAAGGCTTCTCAATTCTTCTGCATCAAACCTAAATTCTTAGGAAAATACAAAAGACTTGCTTAATAAATAATGTTTACTATAGGTTTATGATCCTAATTATGCACAACTTCGATAATTTTTTTCTTTATTTCCATATAATGCAAATATATTTAAACTCGTTGGCATAGCAGTATCTCCTAGAGCTGGATAGCCAATGATACATCTATAAACAATACATAAAAAGACTGCCTTGAGCACCATGTAGAAGATATCCCTTTGTTAGTACTAAATAGTTATACAGTTCCTATCTATTCCTTCTCCCACTAAAACATGCAGCCAGGCTATTCTTAAGTGGTCAATTTGAAAAAAAAATGGATTTCATCTCTTTTTTAGATCTGGATCTATTACTTAATAAAGAAGTTAATGAATAGTAGTATAGCCTTAAGGCAAAAAGCCAAAAAAAAAAAAATAGGAGAGCAATAATAAGAAAGAAGGGAAAAAAGGAGAAACAGAGGAAAGAGAAGAAGAAAAGTAAATGAAAGTGCTTTGTAATGTCACAGATTTGTAATGAGACCTTGAATTATGCAGAGTTGTTTTAACTGTGGGTTTCTTTGTTGTGAATAATCTGGTGAGCCTATACTACATGGCATGTAGTGATAAATTAACCTTGAAAGCAAATGTAGGGGCATCTGGGTGGGTCAGTTGGTTATGCTTCTGACTTTGGCTGAGGTCATGATCTCAGAGTTTGTGAGTTTGAGCCCATGTCAGGCTCTCTGCTGTCAGCACTTGAGTTAGTTTTCGGATCCCCATCTCCTTCTCTCTGGCCCTCCCCAGCATACGCATGTGCACTCTCTCTCAAAAAACAAATAAATATTTAATGAAGAAATTTAAGTTTAAAAACCAAAGAAGCAAACGTAGATTTTATAAGCAGTCTTTAGTTAAGGAATTCAAGTTTTTAGTGAGAAAGTCTTTAAGGAATCTCCCTAAAAAGGAACCACAGAGTTCATTCTTGACATTTCTTCCATCTAACTGCTTCATTCCAAGAATAGAAATGTCCTGAAATGTATCAGTAAATGGGTGATCCCTAAAACTCCATAAAATAGGATTCTTAATCCAAACCATATGGTCCCTGAATGGGTTTTATAGAGTGGTATATGTATATAAAGTGGTGAATGTGCCCACAGGTGCATTTTGCAAGTGGAGAGTTTGCATGACTCTCATAAGTATCTCCAAGTGGTTGGTAACACAAAAAGAAGTTAAGAACCACTGCAAGAAGGAGATCTAAAAGATGTACACTATGTGTGCTATTATTGGCATTTTTATCAGAATGGTGATGGCAAGACACATTTAAAGTGCTATAGGTCCAAGACATTGCTGCAATGATGTTTTCAATTTTCTCATCTCGTTATTTGGAAAGTGAATGACAGTTTATTTATCTGATGATAAACCTTAAAAGTTATAAATAATTCTTTCCTATTCTTCTGTGATAGGCCAACGATAGCCACAGCCTTTTACCAAGAGATTATGAATATGTTACCTTATTCAAATAGGAACAGGACTTTGTAGGCATGATTAAGGTAAGGGTCTTGAGATGGGGAGAGTATCCTGTGTTACACAGGTGGGCACACTGTAATCACAAGGCTCTTTGTAAGATGGCAATTGGAGAATCAGAGAGAAGAGAAGTGACCAGAGAAGCAGAGGTGGGAGAGGGCAGACTGAAAGATGTTATGTCACTGGTTTTAAAGATGGAGGAAGGTAATAAGAACCATGAATGCAGATGGCTTCTACAAGCTGGTAAAGGCAAGGAAAGGAATTCTCCTCTAAAACCTCCAAAGGGAACAGAGCTCTTCTGACACTGTGGTTTCAATCTTCTCCCTCTCCCTCTCCCTCTCCCTCTCTCCCCTCTCCCCTCTCTTTCTCCCTCTCTGTCTCCCTCTCCTCCACAGCACTAGTGATTCTTTTCTCTCTCAGATCATGTCTCCACACCTCCTTATCTTCCGTGATTTGGTCTCTTTTCTCCCTCTAGTTGTGTAGCTTGTCCGCTCAGCCCTCAGATCAGTTTCCTGGGTGTTCAAAATGATTTGATATTTATCTAGCTGTGTTTAAGGGATAAGGCGTACATAAGGCCCTCCTACTACTCTGCTATCTTAACTCCTCCTGGGATCATTTTCTTTTTCAACAATTTTTTTAATGTTTTATTTTATTGATTGATTGAGAGAGAGAGAGAGAGAGAGAGAGAGACAAAGTGTGAATAGGGGAGAGACAGAGAGAGACAAAGACAGAATCTGAAGTAGGCACCAGGCTCTGAGCTGTCAGCACAGAGCTGGATGCGGGGCTCAAACTCACAAACTGTGAGATCATGACCTGAGCTGAAGTCGGATGCTTAACTGACTGAGCCACCCAGGCACCACTCGGATCATTTTCTTAATTTCCCTTTCTGCGACTTCGTTATTAGTGTATTGAAATGCAATGAATTTCTGTATATTGCCTTTGTATCCCATGACTTTACTGAATTCATTAATCAATTCTAACAGTTTTTTGGCAGAGTCTTCAGAATTTTCTATATATAGTATCATGTTATTTGCAAATAGTGAAAGTTTTATTTCTTTCTTACTGATTTGGATGCTTTTGATTTCTTTTTGTGGTCTCATTGCTGTGGCTAGGACTTCCATTACTATGTTGAATAAAAGTGATGAGAGTGGACATACTTGTGTTCTTCCTGACCTTAGGGGGAAAACTCTTAGTATTTCACCATTGATGGTATTCGCTGTGGGTTTTTCATATATGACCTTTATTATGTTAAGATATGTTTTCTCTAAATCAACCTTGTTGAGGGTTTTTATCATGAATGGATATTGTACTTTGTCAAATGCTTTATCTGAATCAAAATGATCATATGATTTTTATCCCTTCTCTTACTGATGTGATATGAACCACACTTAGATCCTAGAAATAAATCCCACTGATCTTGATGAATATTTTTTAATGTATTGTTGAATTTTGTTGCTAGTCTTTTGCTGAGAATTTTTGCATATATGTTTATTACAGGTATTTCCCTACTGTTCTCTTTTTTTGTGATGTCTTTACTGGTTTGGGTACCAAGGTAATGCATGCCTCACAGAATGAATTTGGAAGTTTTCATTCCTTTTAAATTTTTTGGAAAAGTTTGAGAATAATAAATATTAACTCTTCTCTAAATTCACCTGTGAAGCCATCTGGTCCTGGACTTTTGTTTGTTGGAAGTTTTTTCATTACTGATTCAATTTTATTGCTAGTAATCTGTCCATTCAAATTTTCTATGTCTTCCCAAATCAATTTTGAGAAGTAATATGTTTCTAGGAATTTATCCATTTCTTTTAGGTTATCAATTGCCAATTTGTTGGCATATACTTTTTCATAATATTCTCTTATGATGGTTTGTATTTCTGTGGTGTCAGTTATTATTTCTCCTCTTTCATTTGTAATTTTATTTGAGTCTTCTTTCTTTTTTGGTGAATCTGGGTAGAGGTTTATCAATTTCGTTGATCTTTTCAAAGAACCAGCTCCTGGTTTCATTGATCTGTTCTATTGCTTTTTTAGTTTATTTTTGTTTATTTCTGCCCTACTCTTTATTATTTACTTCTTACTACTGGTGTTGGATTTTGTTTGTTCTTTTTTTTCTAGCCCCTTTTGGTGTAAGGTTAGGTTATTTGAGATTTTTCTTACCTCTTGAGGTGGTCAATATTGCTATAGAGTTCTCTCCTACAACTGCTTTTGCTACACTCCAAAAGTTTTGGACTATTGTGTTGCATTTTCATTTGCCCCATGCATTTTTTAATTTCCTCTTTGATTTCTTGGTTGACCCACTTATTGTTTAGTAGCATGTTCTTTAACCTCAATATGTTTGTGTTCTTTCCAGATGTTTTCTTGTGATTGATTTCTAATTTCATACTGTTGTGGTCAGAAAAGATGCACGGTATAACTTCAATCTTTTTGAAATTGTTGAGACTTGTTTTGTGGTCTAACGTGTGATCTATTCTTAAGAATGTTGTATGTGAACTTGAAAACAATGTATGTTCTGCTGTTTTAGGATAGAATGTTTTGAGTAAATCTGTTAAATCTATACAGTCCAGTATGTCTTTCAAAGTCACTGTTTCCTTGTTGAATTTCTGTTTTAATGACCTGTCCATTGCTGAAAGTGCAGTGTTAAAGTTCCCTTTATTATTGTATTACTATCTATTACTTCTTTTATGTTTTTTTATGAACTGCTTTAAGTCTTTGGGTGTTTTCATGTTGGGTGCATAAGTATTTACAATTGTTATGTATTCTTGTTGTATTGTACTCTTAATGATTATATACTGTCCTTCTTTGCCTCTTGTTACACTTTGTTTTAAAGTCTCTTTTGTCCAAGTATTGCACCCCAGCTTTCTTTTCATACCATTTGCATATGAAATGCTTCCCCATCCCTTCCCTTTCAATCCGCATGTGTCTGTAGGTCTGAAATGAGTATCTTGTAGTCAGCATATAGATGGGTCTTGTTTGTTTTTATTTGTTCTGTCACCCTATGTCTTTTGATTGGAGCATTTAGTCCATTTACATTCAAAGTAATTATTGACAGATATGTATTTATTACCATTTTGTTACTTGTTTTATGGCTGTTTTTATAGGGTTTTTTTTTTCTTTTCTTCCCTCTCTTCTGTCACAATATTTTGGCTTTCTTTAGTGATTGATATACTTGGATTCCTTTCTTATTATTTTTGGCATATCTATTACTTTTTTTTGATTTGCAGTTACCATTTGGTTTGTATATAACATCTTCTATATATAGAAATCTATATTAAGTTTATGGTTGCTTACGTTTGAACCCATTCTTTACTCCTCTCCTCTCCATGTTTTAGGTGTTGTACTTTATATGCTTTTATTTTGTGAGCCCTTTGACTGATTTTTACAGATATATTTATTTTTACTACTGTTGTGCTTTCTGCTTTCCTTACTCTTCCTAATGGTCTTTCCTTTCTATTCAAAGGTTCCACTTTAACCTTTTTTTTGTAGGGCTCCTTAGTGGTCATGAATTCCTTTAACTTTTGTTCATCTGTAAAACTCTTGATCTTTCCTTCTGTTCTGGATGATAGCCTTGTTGGATAGTGTATCCTTGGCTGTAGGTTTTTTTTCTTCCAGCACTTTGAATATATCATGCCACTCCCTCTGGTCTGAAGAACATAATTAAACTTGGAAATAGGGAAAATACTTTGTGGGACTGTCAGACCATCAAATCAGTTAGTCAATAGATAGCTGAGGCAGTTTAGCTTTCCATTATCTGTAGGAGTCAAAATAAAACCTTCAAATAAGAAATAAGATACATTATCTGTGACTTAAAACATATTAAAATACCTGCTCTCCGCAGACCATAATAAGCAGAAAGAAAATGCTAATAAAAAGTAAGATCTACTATCAGTTTATGAAAAAAAAAAAACACCTTGACTGTAAGTATGATGGTTTCTAATCAATATCATTGACTTTTTTTCGCAAGGAATATTAGCATTAAAAATCTAATCGTTCCCCTCATTTGTCTCTTTTAGCAATTTCTGTCTTGAAAGTTGTATATTATTGTTAGGTTTTATGTTGTGTTCTTCTTTGCAATTACTTTGTTGTTTTATTTTTTAAAAATATTTTATTTTGCTTCTTCTGGAATTTTTAAATTATATCTTTGTGTCTACTCAGTCTAATGGAAATGGACCATTTCTTAGATGGAAGACAGTTCTGGAAGCTTTAAAGAATGTTGGACTGCCTTAGCTTTGATAAGCAACTCTAGCTTTTATGGCATTAAGGGAACTTTGGGGGATTAGTTCCACTAAGTTTACCTAAGTTCCACTAAGCTTACCATAGCTGAGGTGACCTAATCACAGTTGCTACCCCTTGTCAAGACTGATAAGGTGTTGTTTTTCAGGGTGCAATATGTTACCATCCACTACACACCTCAAGATAAGATGGCAAAATAGAAAGATAGAGAAAGTGATGTCTCTTCCAATCACATTAACAATTTTCTGGGAGCATAGAGGTCGCATTCAAGATAACATTGCCAAGAAAGAAATTTGTTTCTGGCTCATCACAATTTTTTTTCATTTTCTGAGACATTCATAGCTATCAAAACCAAACTGAAAAAAAAAAATTCCAAAAAAAACAAACAAACCCTTTTGATATAGCTAAAACATTGCTACAGAGAAAGGAAAATTTAGGTACTCTCACATTTATTTTATTCTTTAAAACTTATTTATTTATTTTGAAAGAGAGACAGAGAGAGAGAGAGAATCCCAAGCATGCTCCATGCTGTCAGCATGGAATCTGACATGGGGCTCATGAGATCATGATGTGAGCAGAAAACAAGAGTTAGACACTTAATTTACTGAACCAATCTGGTGCCCTGGTACTCTCACATTTCTTAACTCTTTCTTGACTATTGTTAGTTACTATGTAGAATCTTCTGCTCTTTTTGGCTTTGCCATTATTTTATGTATACCCTTTGATTCCATTCAATACATACAAAATATATAATGTAATATTTTTATAAGAAAACATTTGAAGAGAGAAAAACATGGAAAGAAACAAAATGTCTAACAATAGGGATTTAGTTCAATAAATTAGGGCATATGAATATAATTAAATGGTCTTAAACCAGTAAAAATGATACAGTAGAAGATTGGTGACATATAAATGTTCTAATTATAAAGTGAGTAAAGGAGATATATATGGTAAACTTAGTTAATGCTGTTCTGCTCTGTATTGTTATAAAAATTCCTCCTACAAATACGGTACTTCTATTGAAAAAGTACTGTATTCAAAGAGAAAAATAAATTAGGAAATTACATGGCCAAACTCACCAGAAGAAAAAATGGCATTTTCTAATTGCTATAAATGAAGGGGAAACATAACAACAGAACTTTAGGGTGTTACTGAAGTAACTCTGAGGTATGGGAACTGGGATAAACTTGACAGATTGGAGTATTGTTGCTCATGTTGGAACAGGAGCTGTGGTTTTGGCTTCACATAAGGTGGTTAGTTGGAATCAAATCCTTTGCAAAGAAAAAAAAAACATACAAACACACAACAAAAAACTGGATGCTTCTATTGGCTACAATGTCTGTGAAAATTGGATTAGGAAAACCACAGATCCAAGAAACATGCCAACTACTGAGATCCATAAGTGGAAAAAAGTAACTTTGGAGAAATGAAAATCTCAATCCCAAATCACATGCTGTGAGGTTTGAATGTTTACTACTCATAAGGTTGGAAACCAAACATTAATAAATTAACACTGGTCTCAGCAGAAGCTACAACCCACAATACATGAGACTCCCACAAAGAAAATCCACCCTTACTGAAGATGACATACAATTACACAAACAAACAAACAAACAAACAAACAAACCTCTTCAAACTATGCATGAAAATTAACTGCAGTGCAAAAAGAGTCAACAAATGGAACACATTTATTAATATCTAAACAACTAGGGATAAAAATGGTATAAATATAACTATCAAATGTTGATGTTTACAGTTATTAAAGAGATACAAAAGAGGAATAAAATCTACAACGAGAACAGTATAGAAATAAAAAAAGACTGCAGTAGAGCCAAATCAAATCTCTAAGAATGACAAATATAATTACCAAAATTAAGAGCACGATGGGCATATTGTACGGAACATAAACTCAATGGAATAGGGATAATAAATTTGAAAATACATTTACTAGTTTATGTAGAATGAAGTATGGTGAGATAAAAACACAAAAACACTTATGGATGTGAAAAATAGTGAATGAAAATCTAACATCCAGTAATAGGAATTCTGGAATTAATAATAAAGAGAAGGTTGGAAGTATAATAGTCCAAGACAAGGAAATGGTTGATACTTTTCTAATATTGAATGGTGTTATTAGTTTTGAGATTGAAGAAGTTCAAAAAAGAGGGTGAGTGAAAATAGATCCATTCTTATGCATCTCCTAGTGAAGGATAAAAATCACATAATAATCTCAATTGATATAAAAAAGGCATTTTATAAAATTCAAAATCCTTTCATAATAAAAACACTCAACACACTAGGAATAGAGATTTCACCTTAGAATAGTAAAAGCCATTGATAAAAAAACCCAGAAAGACTATCAAACTCAATGATAAAAGAGTGAATGCTTTTCTTTCAAGATCAGGCACAAGATGGGGTGCCTGGGTGGCTCAGTCGGTTAAGTGTCTGACACTGGCTCAGGGTATGATCTCGTGGTTTGTGAGTTTGAACCCTGCGTCGGGCTGGGTGCTGACAGCTCAGAGCCTGGAACCTGCTTGGGATTCTGTGTTTTCCTCTATATCTGTCCCTCCTCCACTCTCACTCTCTCTCTGTCTCTCTCTCTCAAAAATAAACATTAAAAAATAAATAAATAAAAGATTAAGCACAAGGCAAGAATCCTTAGGCAGAACTCAATCTCCTTAGTAGATATAGGTCTATTCAGATTTTCTTTCTTCATAATTTAGTCTTGGTAGGTGTTGTATTTCTAGAAATTTGTTCATTTAGGTTGTCTAATTTGTTGATGAACAATTGTTTACAGAATTCTCTAACAATCATCTTTATTTCTGTAGAATGAGTAGTAATATCCCCCACATACATTCAATTTTAGTAATTTGTCTTCTCTCTTTTTTTCTAAGTCCATTTACTTAAAGGTTTGTCAATTTTACTAATTTTCATGAAAATCAGTTTTTGGTTTTGTTGATTTTCTTTATTGTTTTTCTATTCTCTGTAATATTTTTGACTTTTGTTCTTATCTCTATTATTTCCTTCCTTAATGGCTTTAGATTTAGTTTGTTCTTTTTCTATTTCCTTCAGTTGTAAATTTAAGTTGTTGATTTGATATCTTTCTTGTTTTTTCATGTAACTATATAGTTATCGTTTTTTCCTTTAATACTGCTTTCACTGTGTCAGTTAAGTTTTGATGCGTTGTGTGTTTGTTTTCATATGTCTCTAAGTATTTTCTAATTTTCCTTGTAATTTCTTATTTGATCCATTAGCTTTTTAAGAGTACGTTTTTTAATTTCCATAAATTTGTGAATTTTTATGTTTTCCTTGTTACTGATTTCTAATTTAATCCTTTTGTGCAGAAAACTACTTTCTATGGTACTTCTTTTTAAATGTATTGAGACTTAATTTATGCCCATATAGTCTATACTGGAGAATGTCCCATTGTGCACTTGAGAAAAATGTGTATTTTGTTGTTGGGTAGGGTTAGATATGCTTGTTTTATGTGTTCTTCCAATCCTCTATTTCTATACTTATCTTCTGTTTGTTCTATCCATTACCGATAGCGATGTGTTGAAGTATCCAACTATCAGTACAAAGGTATTTTTCCCTTCATTGCTGTCAGTTTTGTTTCTATTTCGACAGCCTGTTATGAGATGTACAAATTTTTATAATTATTATATCTTCTTGCTTTTTTGAACCTTTATTAATATATAATGTTCCTGTTCTCCTATAAATTTTTTTTATTTAAATCAATTTTGTTTGGTATTAGAATCATTCCTGCTCTCTTTGGCTATGATTTGCATAGAATATCTTTTTCCAATCCTTCACTTTCACTCTATTGGCGCCTTTGGATCTAAAGTAAATCTCTTGTAGACAATACATAGTTGGATTATATTGTTGTTGTTGTTTTTAAGTCTATTTGGCCAAGCTCTGTCTTTGGAGACTTTAATCCAATTATATTTAAAGTAATTACTGATAAGAAGAGACTTACTTCTGTCATTTTCCTATTTGTTTTCCATAGGCCTTATAGTGTTTCTTGTCCCTTATTCCCTGCATTTCTGTCTTCTTTTGTGTTTAGTTGAATTTTGTAGTGAAATGTTTTCACTCTCTTCTCATTTCCTGTTAGGTATACTTTATTGCTATTTTCTTTGTGGTTACCATGGAAATTACATTTAACATTCTAAAGTAGAACACTCTAATTTGAATTTAAACCAGTTTAACTTTGATAACATGCAAAAGCCTTGTTCCTATACATCTCTAGCCCCACTCTCATTCAGTTATTAAAATTACATCTTACATATTGTGTGCAAAACATAGATTATAGTTTTTTTTTTATGCTTCGGTCTCAAATACATATTTTTGGTAGAAAACAGAAAGTGAAGTTACAAAACAAATTTATGACATTTCTAGCTTTTAGACTGAAAAAATTTAATGTATTAATCTCTTAAATAATGTAGAAAGCCAAAAGTAAAGTTATAAACCAAAGTTACAATAATGCTAGCTTTTATAATTACCCATTTATTTGCCTTTACTGAGTCTTAATTTCTTCATATGGCCTCAAGTTCCTCTCCAGTGTCTTTCATTGCAACCTGTAGAACTTCCTTTAGCATTTCTTACAGGACAACCCTGGTGGTAATGAATTCCCTCATCTTTTGTTTATCTGGGAATGTCTTAATTTCTCCCTCACTTTTGAAGGACAATTTTACTAGATATAGGATTTTATTTACTATTGTGATACTATAGATCTGCATAAAAAACATGGTGTTATTGTGGGAAAATGATGCTATATATTTGAAATTTTGTTAGAGTCTAAAATAAGTTCTTTAATATTAGGAATTTTGGGTCTTTGTATGCCAGGCTTTTTAAATTCTGGGGTGAGTCAAGTCATAACTGTATCTACAGATCATGGCATGAACCCTGCTACGTCTCATAAGTAATGCGTTCTTAACAAAGAGCTGAGCCCCAGATTTTCACTGATCCCTAACAGAATCAGGATTGTCAGTGTGACCAAATGTTTGTAGAAACTTAAGAATCAGTAGTTTTCAGAAAGAACAAGAGCAGAGGAACAAAACATGCTGAAATGAAGATTCTAGATGTATTTACAAGTAAATTCTTGAAGCTCCAGTGCTTTGTTTATAAAGCTGGCATCAATTTATAAGCCAAGCAAGATCCAGAACAAGTCACAGTTCATCTTACACCAAAGATTCCACTGTTCTTTTAGTCTGACTTGGGATACCCAAGAAATTGCTGGCTCAGAGCCAGAGTAAGCACTACAAAAAAGCAAACACTTTTTTTTAACCTGAAGCATTTATTTTTTAGTGATTATTTCCACCTGGCAGAACAGAAACCTCTGTGAAAGAAATAAATCCTGCTGCTGCTAAGACCAGTTAGCTATGACACTTGTCAAAGGTCACAACAGCATGCAGAGAGATTTCTTTATTTCTTACTTTATTACAGAGGAATGTGGATCTCACATTCCTCACATTCCTTAGAAGATATTTTAAAGATTAAGAGGGTATAGTTTTCAATTCAGAGTTTAATATCGTGCAGGAGAATATATTTATAAAATTTCTTTGTTTATGGAATCCAACACACACACACACACACACACACACACACACACACACACACAATCAAAGCATAAATTCAATGACATTTTCCTCTAATGTAGCAAATCTATGTTGCATAAATTACCAGAGAGAAAAATTCCAAATCTATGAATAGCATACTAGGCTTTCATCCCCCTTTTCTTTCAGTAAGAATCTCTTGTGAATAAAGAAGTGAACAGTAAATCCTGTGAAAATAAGAAACTTTATAATCTCTTCAGCCTGATTTATAACTGGAAGGATTGCATGATAGGTGAAAAGATAGAAAATTATTACCTAACCTCCCTATCCCCAAATATCTTCTTAATATATTCCAGGGAACCACAGAATTGTTTATAATTTGTGAAAAGGACTGTAGGGCAAAAAACATAATCATCTATAGCATTCTTCTTGATCTAACAATGTAATAGACCTCATGGTCATGAACTTTATATTCAAACAATATTGTATTATTAATGAGTGTTAGAAAATAGCAATTATCCTTTGAGTACTGCTTAGACCCCAGCACTCTGCATACATTCTCTCTAATCCTCACAGAGCCTTGTAATGTGTTACTATCCACGTTTTACAGGGAAGAAACTGAGATTTCTTCAATGTCATATAATTAGTGTCACAGTATATCAAGCAAAGTTACATGGGGGAAAAAGGAAACCTTCCAATCAGAAAGACATTCAATAATGTCGCTTACAAAATTGTTGCAAGGGTAGGAGAAATGTAGTCTAAGGGGCTAACTTAGGACAGTTGGTTTCTAGGTCATGTCGCTGTAGTTGTGATCACAGGGGGAAAAGCTGTAATTGGTGCTTCTACAACGACTGCTGACATCACAACTGCATCACATCCTGTCACACACTTTGTGCTGTTAGAACATCCTTGTTACTATCACAGCCACTGTAAAATGGTCCCCATCTCATTCCTACTTTCAAAAACCTATGTAAATAAATTTCACTGGCAGAAACAAAAGCACATCTAGAAGTCTAGCTGTAAAGGAAAAGTATTTTAACCTAACAGCTCCTGTAACACAGAGGGCAACGTAGAAAAAAAAGTGTGAATGAATGTGCTTCTACTTTATAATACAATGCACTTCTTTGTTTGCTTACCATTCATACATCTATTTTTATCAAGAAAGTTCTCAATGCCAACAATGACAAAAATTAAACTAAATAAGTACTCTTAACTGACATAATACAACTCTTCCATGTAACTTACACTATTCTTAACAGGAAGAAACAAAAATCCCTTCTGTCACTGTTTATATCTTAGAGTTGATGTTCATTTACTCTATCTCTATCATCATTACACTTTGATTTTCTATCATCTGAGGATTAAATTTAAGAGTTTAGAATTATTGGCTTTATTCTGTATAAATTAGTAAGGAAAAGGGAGGGGGAATATGTTTGTGATTGTGCACATAAAATAAGAAATAAATTATGAGTAGCTCTTGCAGAATCCTTGATTCTGCAACTGAGCACTAAAGGAGATTAAACTACTAAAAATAGAGTACCCAATGTAACATAGATAGCCATTTGGGCTTCTTAGCAATGGCAATTCTACGCCTCGGAGACACAATGAGTAGTTGTCTTACATACACCAGACAACAGAGGGGGAGAGAAAGATAGACTCCTCCAGGCCTATTTCTAGAAGACATTCCTGGCTTCTGATCTCAGTGTCTTCACCTTACAACATCAGGAATTGAGACAAATGTATCTTCTATGCATACTGGCAGGTCCAAAAGAAAAGAATGATGGGCAGAATTCTGTATGCTCAGTTCTTCTCTGATTCCAAAGGCTCTCTTCCTTTTAGGGAGGAGCAAATTGGAAAGGATGATGGAAACTCTCCATTTAGTTCAAAGAGTGGAGCTTCCTACTTCAGAATACAAATGAGGCATTAGGGCAGATGAAGAGAGAATGATTCTTGTACATCAAGTGTGAGAGCAAAATTTCACATGCAAATTTTTAAGACAAATTATCTGCTAATATCAGTACTGCCATTAATAATCAGCTGAAGGGAGAACACCATGAGAGACTATGAATTGGTAACTTTCCTGTATAATAAAGAAAATTAAAATAGTTACTTAACTGGTGTTAAGATCACAGGATGAATGTTATATTTTTAATTAATTATCAAGGCAAGATTGATCATTGTATTACATAAGGAATACTTTAAGAGCCCAGATTACTATAAGATTTTTTTAAGAGTAAATTTGCAAAACAGGATTTGGTTATTAAAAACAAATGGTATGCATAGGTCTCTTTTTCTTAATAGTCTTTTGGGGTTCAGATTCTCTGAACCAATGTTCAAAAGTCACTCTCAGTTTTAAGTTTATTATAAAGCTTTCTAAACATTTATACTATTGGAATTCTGCCAACTCTTATCTTGAAAAAACTTTTTTCCCACTCCATTCCCATGAGCATAGGCTGGCATACACTTTGATACGTTACTTTTTCACTTATGACTTGGGACATCCTGTCCCCATCCTCCTTGACATATTTCAAGGAATCAGTGCATATTGCAAGGAATCAGTGCAACTTCTTGCCATCAGTTTTAGTAATTTTAACACCTACATTGAGAACATCTGTAATCCCTTGGCTGCCAACTAAGATCAGTCATTTTCATTCTTTAGCACTGAGATAGATGCTTTATAATCTGGAATTATGGCATCTGAGTGTAACAGTGTACTTACTATTTATTTTAAATGTACTAGAAACAAGCAGAAAAATGATGGGGAAAGAGCCTGTCAGCTCTTGCTTGCTAATTTCAAGAAAAATAACGTCATACTCTGAGAGCATGATCTCTACCTCCAATTACACACATATTGTTGCAAATAAAAAGAGATAGGAAATTTACAGATAATAATGGAGGTCAATCAATTTCTTTACACAGCTCAAAGTAGGAAATATTGTAAATTGATGCGTCTCATCAAGGAGCTGTTCTGGTACTGATGAGATATTCATTTATTTCCCTATCAGATTTACATGCACTGTTTTGGCTTTATCAAAAGCATTTACCTGACTAGTTCCAAGCACACTTTACAGCAACCGAGAGCTGTCTCCACATAATTTCAAAGTTCTGTTGATTAATCTCGCGTGTCAAGCAACTACAATACTCCTGAAACAGTTCCAACATTTCTAAAGCCCTTACCTTCACTCTAAGACACTTTCCTAGCTGTTGATAACAACAAGAACAGATCTTAAAAGTGGACTGCAAAGGGAAAGCAAGAAGCCATAATGTAGTGTAAAACAATTGTTGGCTAACTTGATAACTAAATGGATGTATAGGAAAGTAGGTAAATAAATTTGATAGGTAAATAAATAGATAGATGATAGGTAGGTACATACATACATACATACATACATAAATTAGATTTGCTGGAGAAACTTTCACTCACCAAAATGTAATGGAGGATGTCATTAAATTTTTCTTAAGAAAAAGATTAATGAAATCTTTTGGATGGATGGTGACATGGTCAGAGAGTGAGTTAATTTTTCCCAAATATTCATTTTTCGCTTCTTTCTTGAAATAGAACCCTCAGGTTTTAATTGGACTCACGGTTGCCCCAAATAATTTTCCAGGTCCCCTTGAAGCTATTGTGTGACCAGATAAGAAATACTAGAAAATGGAATTAAGCAAAAGTATTATGTGCAATTTCTTGGGAAAAGTCTTAAACAGAGGTGTAAAAGGTCATTCCTTTCTTTTGTTGCTTTCTCCATTGTGCTGATTGGAATACAGATGTCTGAAGTTTGAGCAACCATCCTGAAACATAGAATGGGAGTCAGGCATGACCAATGGCAGAGAAACAAGCTTTGGGAATTCTGATAACTGTCACCATGGCATATTATACCAGCCTGAGACTAATATTGTGGGTTGCTAAAACCATATTCAAATAGCAAAATATGACCATAAATTGTCTTCTACGAGTGTAGATTTCTGATACTTAAAATATCCTTTCTAAAAGTATGCAGTGATGTGCGTGGGTCTATAAGTTTTGAGTCAGAAGCCAAAGGGTTTGAATTATTTGCACTGTAGAGAAGAGAAGAATTTTAAGTTTTGGAGGAAGGCAAGAAAAGAAGAAGAGTAAACAGAAGGATGGAGTCAAGAGATGGAGAGAAAGAAACAACACACAAATAAATCCAAAGAAATAAAAACAAATGTCAACAACACAAAAGCGTAAAACAATTATGGCCAGACAAAAGGGATTTCACAAAATTGTACTGTAAAGAGTTTTAATATGTTTGCTTTGTCTGTGCTATAAATCTTCTTCCCTATTTTTCTTCACAATCATCTGTAAAATCTAGATAGCTCACTAAGATGCATGTGTGTATGTGTGTATGTATACAGTTTTTTTCTTTTGAGTTGAAACCATGATTCTGAACAAAATGGAATCAGTATGTAAGGCTATAATAGACAAGGATTTAGTTGAATCACTAATACCTGAGATACTCTTCATTTTCTTTCCCTTCCTATGCCACTCACATATGAAGTCCTTGAAGAGAAGAACTAGATTTTGCTTAATCTCTGTACATGTCACACATAGTGAGTATTGATAGAGAAGCAGCCCAAGGACTAAGGGCTATAAACACTTATTGTAGGGGAGATGAGGAAAATCTACAGAGGCAATAGAGGAGTGGTCAATCCAGTGTAAGGAGAACCAAGAGAAGTTTGTGTGCTAGAGGCAAAGATGAAGAAAATGTTTTAGAGGAAAAGTGGTCAATAATAGGAAATGTTGCTGATAAGGCAAGTAAGATGAAAACTAGAATTAACCCTATAAATTTGGCAAGTTGGAGGTCACTGGGAATACTCACAAACACAGTTTCAGTGAAATGGTAAATAGTTGGACTGCACAGCAAGAGAGAATGAGAAAAGAATGAGAGATAATGAATATAGACAATCATTTGAAAGAATTTTGCTATAAATGGGAGTATAGAAACTGGGCTGTAGCTGGAAGAGGATGTGGGATCAAGAGGACCTTTGCTTTATTAAGATGTCAAGAATGATAGCGTGTTTTAATAATAATGGGAATAACCAAATGGAGAGGAGGGAGAGAGTGATGAGTTGGAGAGAAAAGGGAGACTTGTGTTAGCAGCAGCCTTGTGCTGGGAATGGAAACCTGTGCACAACTTGAAGACAGTCTCAGTAGGAGCATGGGTCACTGATCCACAGCAACGGGGGGAAAGAAAGGGTATAAAGATACAGATGCAGATGGTCTGGACATGTTTGAATGCAATAGCATGTGAAAATAGCACAAATTACATTTGAAATTATTTTTTAAAATTTATTTTGTGGTTAAGGGGTATCTCTTCCATTAGATTTCAAGCTTTCTCTTGGTTTAGAAAATGTGTGCCTAACCCACCACTATGTTCTCAGCAGAAAGAATAGTAGCCAACATTCAGTAAGTGCCCAATAATGGATGAGTGAATGAATAATGCCCATTACTACCCCCCACACATACACACACTTCAATTATATCATGCTTCTGTAAGTTTTAGAGGTCATCATTCTAGGAATTCTAAAATTCTAGGCTATTACAATTTCCCAAATTCCACAGAATATTCATTACATATGAACAAGATAAAGCATTCTGATTTCCTGCCATGTTTACAGCTCTCTGTTACAGAAAAAAAAAAAAAAAGCCACAGGTTTCCTTTCACATTTGTACCACATGAATCCACTTCATGGTGACAATGGATTGGGAAGACAGCAGAGGCTCTTGAAATGGGCGTTACAGTGAGAGCTCTGCAAAAGCTCACATCTGTATTGATGAGGAGAGGGCATCTGCATTGGATGGAGCTGCAACATCTTCAGGTTTTCTCCTTCTTGGGGCATATGAGTGAAAGATACAGAAAAATAAGGCAAAAGCCAAAATACAGAGAAAGCACTAAGAAGAAGGCATGGGGCACTGGGATGGCTCAGTTGGTTAAGCGTCTGACTCTGGATTTCAGATCAGGTCATGATCTCATGGTTTGTGAGCTCGAGCCCTGCATTGGGCTCTGTGCTGAGCAGTGGGGAGCCTGCGTAGGATTCTCTCTTTCCCTCTCTCTGCCCCTTCCCTGTTTGCAATCTCTCTCTCTCAAAATAAATAAATAAAAACTTAAAAAAAAAAAGTCATAAGGTACATAGCAGTGGAGGTAAAATAGGTGGAGAGCGCTTCAGTCACTGTAATGTTGGTGGCACCAGACTAAGGAGCAAGGGAGGTCTTCTAGGGAGCTTGCTGGATTTGGAGGATTGCTATGGTCACTACAGTAATCTGAATGATGGTTCAATGTTTAATAACACCTGGCTCTGTGACTCCTTGTTCTTCCTGCAACAACACCCTTTGAATTAGTAAGAGCATGCAGCTCTATTAACACTTTGATTTTAACCCCATGAGGCCTGTGTTGGACAAAATTGGCAATGATAAATTTGTGTTGTTTTCAGCCATTAAGTTTGTGGTAATTTGTTATGATAGTAAATAGGAGCCTAATACAACAGGTATAGGAGTAAGGTAGTAATTCTTTGTTATCGGTGAATTTATGTGGTGTGCTGACTGGCTATCTTCACTTTAGTGGAAAAAGCTTTGACTCTGGTTCACTCAAATATTCAAATTCAAAAAAGCCAAGATCAGCATCAAGATGGGATGGGTCTTCTTTTTAATGTTTATTTATTCTTGAGGGAGAGAGACAGAGTATGAGTGGGGGAGGGGCAGAGAGAGAGGGAGACACAGAGTCCAAAGCAGGCTCCAGGCTCTGAGCTGTCAGCACAGAGACAGACACGAGCCTGGAACTCATGAGCCGTAAGATCATGACCTGAGCTGAAGTTGGATGCTTAACTGACAGAACTACCAAGGCTCGCCTAGATGGGATGGTTATAACTGGAAATACAAAGGCACAAGAAATATGACAATCTAATCACAGCAATTTGATAAGAACATTTTTCCATGTACAGTTACCACATGAATTTCCAGTATTCCAAATATATCAATTTATCTGATTTATGCCAACTTCAGCTCTCTTGCATATTTTGACTGCGCAAACTGTTTTTCTGATTTTTCATACTAATCACCATTTTGAGGGAAGATATTTATAATTTGAAGGTCTGCATTGTCTACAAGGCTTACTTCTCTTTGAATTTCAGGGCCTCAAACTGTTTTCAACTTAGTTCCTTTGGAGGCATGCTTCTGCCTCCTTGAGTATCTTTTCATTTGAAGTCTCTTTTTCCTGTGCTTTTATCAGATACAGGGTCCCTTCTTTTCATTAATTCCTGGATTTTATATCAAAATTAACTTACAATGGAAAGTAAAGCCATTTTAAACTGCTAAAAATATGACAAACATTTATTGACTGCTATCTTTGAAGCACAGTAGTAAGTGCTAAAGAAACAAGAATAAAAATGACAGGATACATTCTGCCAAGGAGCTCAAAATTTAGTGATGGTCCATGCAAATTATTTAAACAATTGTAGAAGTGGGCTAATTGGGACTTGCATAAAGTGTTCTGAGAGAACAGAGAATGAAATAGGAAGAATTAGTAGGAGTTCTTCAGTTGGATCAAGGGAAGGGGCATTTGAGCCTGTAGAGAGCACATAGGTAATAGTATGGAGGCTTGAGAAGCCATGGAAGGTTTGCAGAATCACATCCTGCAACAGGGTATGCAGTGGGGATGACGAAAGAAAACACCCAGAAAGGATTTTGTCTGAATAACTTTATCTCTTAGCTTGAATATTCGTGAAATAACCCTTCCTATGAAATTCTATTGGCCACAGATGTTCCACCCTTACATTCAAAACTTAACTAAAAAGGCCTAACTTCAGCCTAACTAAAAAGGCTAATCTCTAAAAGGAATGAAGTGAGTCACCATGTTGAGACTATTCAATCCGTGCACATGACTTAAAAGGTCTACTGTTTTTCAAAGAAATCACTCTACAAAACAATGCAGGTTATTTAAAATAACAGTGCTCATGACAGTGTCCCTAGAAATTAAACAAGTTAATGAACATGTAATATCCCTTTTTGAGTCTCCATTCCATAATAGAAGATAATTTCTTTTTAATTATTCTCTGAAGAGATAAATCTTCTCAACCGAGAAAGTGGAGAGGGTCTATCAGGTAATGTGTTTATTAAGAATAATTTTTTGCCTCCAAATTATTTAAGATGTCTGGAAGTGCTGAGTTAGGTTTGATGTTCTTTAAGAACATTTAAAACCATAAATCTGTATTATGTTTTATAGATTCTTTTTAATTGAATCAAAGAGGACTCTCAGGTATTTTGTAAATCCACAGATTAAAATTTAAGTTGACATTCAAGATTTTGGGGTAACTGGACACCATTTGTTGACCATGTACTAGAGACAATGTTTGTGGTTTGCCATATATTACATTATTTCAACACCACTGGAACTGTATCAATGTGATGTTATTCTTCCAGTTTTAGATTAAATACCTAGACAAGATAAATATCTTATTATCAGTAGAACCAAAATTTGAGCATACACTATCATGTAATTTCAAATCCTTTCTACTGCTCTGCAATGTCATTACAATAAGGTTATAAGTCTTTGGTCTTAGAAATCCTTATTACTTATGTTTTTCTTGTTCTTAAACTATAGCTGAAAAAAAAACTATTTCTTTAAAAAATGACTTTGTGTTCTCCCCACATCTTGAGAAATTATAAAAGTCACATACAAGTACATCTTTAAATAGCAATTCAGAGTTTACAATGTATTTCACATTCATTTTCTACCTTGAGGTAGACAGAGAAGGTATCCTAATGCCCATTTTAAAACCAAGGTAATTGAGAGTCCAAAGATGGAGTAAGGGATGAATTCAGGGTAGGGAGCCAGTCTTCTGCCTTTTCATATGTCACCTGACAGTATCTTCATGATAACATTTACTTTGGAAATGAAAATAAATCAGTCACACCTCCTTTTGGCTGTAACGCAAGCTCCCTGCTCTCTGTCAACTATGTGGCTATTGTACTTGAAATCTCAAATGCATTTTTATCAAGGTTAGCAATGAATCTGGGTTGAAAAGTCTATTTTCCCTTCTATTACTTGCATTCTGGTACTGGAGGGTTATATGTTTATATTTATACGTAAAATTAGAGTTTAACTCTTATTCATGAGGCATCCTTGGTAAATTTGAGTTGCTTCTATTTTCCTCATGTGAATTGAAGACACAAAACAAAAGCCTGCCTGACTGCAAGCTAACACATAGATGGTTTCCTTGGTAACACGTATGTGAAAGACTGCAAAATCTCCCCATTTCCATTCCTGCTTTCACAGAGGCTGTTCAGACTGCTAATATGGGTGTGCCTGTGTGACAGCAAGCCATTTTATGTGAGAGTAAGTGCTTATCACAGACAAGGTGAGGGTGAGGGAAAAACAATGTTCAGCCAAAGAGAAATCAACTCTCAACAGTGAGTAAGACAAGGAGGAAACATGAAACCAAGAGATCCTATTTTGAGTTCTTATAAATGCAAAGAAAAAACATTTACATGACTACAAGAATTCATAAGAGAAAATCATGTTGTTTCTAAAATCAAAGTCACAACCCCAAATCTATTTGTGTTCTATTATTTGACATGGTAAAGAATGGCTGTGTTTGGGGGCTTACCATGTAAAGTCACTCTTCAGAAGTTCATGAAACTTTCCCCTCCCAACAATCATGAATTCAAAACTCATACTGTGCAAGTAATAGCTAATATTTCTGTATCCTACTATGTGTCAGGTAGATGCCCAGGGTTTCACATACAGTATTTAAATTAATATCACAATTATCTCAAGAGGAAGGTCATCCATTTTTCAGACAGAATAACTGAGCATTTGGGAGGGTGAGGGATTTGTCCAAGATCACTCAGCCAGGATATGGTGGGACCAGGACTTTAACTCAGGTATCTGACTCCACAACTATATTCCAGACCAGGAAATAACATTATTGACCCAAAGCTGTGACTTTGGCAATGCCAACAGAAGAGGAATACGGTGTCCTTGAGTTCTGTGAGATCTTTATCTGGTTTATTTTTTCTGGGTATTTTTAAGATCTTACTAAATATTTGAACAAATTTTAAAAACTTGATTTGTTATGATTGTGGAATCATAACATCATAATTAAGCCTCTTCTTGGTAAGCTAGAGGAGGTGGGAGACAAAGGCAATTCATCAGGATGAGAATGAAATAAGTTACTTGTTGAGGTATTTGAAAGGACAGGACAAGATAGAGCCTAACTTGTATTTTTTTTTTAAGAAAAAGATTTAGGAAATCAGGTGGAACACAAACTGGAATGACTCTAGATCTGAACAAGATGCTATTTTGTTCTGGATTTGAGGACAGAAGTAAAGGTAGCTCCTAACCTGATTAGTTTCCCTTTTCTAATTTTACATATAGTCATTTCTCAAATCTAATGTAGAAGCTCCTTTAAAAAATGAACAAACGGGTGTTCCATAAAATCACATGTAAAAATAAGAGCACTCATGAAGTAAAATGAGATTGAGTTAGACCATTCAAAGCTTATGCAATTATAACCAGTGAGCTAACCAAATTAATAACTCTCCCAATATAAAATAAAAAGTAAAAAAAAACTTGTTAATAAGGATACTTATTATATTTATATATGTATTTATACTTAAGTTTATTTCATTGGATCCAGACATCCTTGCATGTCTACTGAAGGCTATGGTTGAGAAAATAATGGTGCATTTTATGTTTTGTTTCAGCCAAAGTTAAAGAGTCTCCCCCTGCTGATTCCCCCTTCTCTTTCTGTTGCCTCACAGATGCCTCTGAGTGTCCACCATATACTTCAAGCAGCCCCTGACCTGAGGTGTCAATGCCGTAGTCTCTGTGGCTAGTCCTGTGTTTCTGCACACTGTGAACCCTGGCAGGTGAGGTGGCCCTTAATTCAACATGCAGACTTGCAGGGAACTGAGGAAGGAGCAATTGTGCAAGAGGGACACTCTCTCCGCCTAACTCTTCTGAAGCTGTCTCAATGCCCACTGAGGACTACCTGGTACAGAGCTTTCCTCCCAGAATTGTGCATCCAAACCCAGACAAGCACTCTGCCTTGGGCATCTCCCTAACATACTGAACATGCTTCCACCTCTCTAAGCTGAAATCTGCTGAGGCAAGGGGACCCAGATTTCCCTGCCTCTCATCTCTGTCTCTTTCACGGTATCACAAACCACTTGGTCAGAAGTGTCAGCCTTTTTCTTTTTCTTCCTCTCTGGTCAGGACTGCCTTCTACATTATTTTGCTCGCCTTGTTGAGGTGGTAGCTGTTCCCTCTGCCCTGTGTGAAACTATGATGAGTGAGCAAATCAAAACCTGCTCATGGATAAGGAAGCATTATTTGAAATATATATTGAAAATACCTTGTAGCCACTTCACACTTTTGCTTCCATCTGAACTTTTGTTTGAAGAAAAGGTGGGTTTTGCCATTTAGAATTTTGATACAGACAGAAATGAATAGAACTAGGGAGTGGTGAGGAATAGCAAATAAGAGAGAGGGAAAGGGTGGTTTTAGCAACATAAGGTAAGCAACATAGTAAGTAGCCTTGTGAAGCTACAAATGAATGATTCAGACAAGGGTCATCTGGAGTTACAATTTAGATTACAGAGAGAAGCATAAATATGGTTAATGGCTGGAAATATAGTTTTAGAGAGAGTCTTAAAGCATTTCCAGAAAGAATCTCAGTGTGTTAGAGACTGGATGACAGAGGGAAGTGTAGTAAAATGAATGAATAATAAAGGTGGTGTAATTAAAGGTCTAGTGTAAGAATGTTGTGATAAAGAGACAAACCTAATCATCTATAGAAAACATTAAATTATGTATATTTCATTTGTGAGTGCTTAGAACACAATGTAAGAATACTAAAAAAAAAAAAAAAAAAAAAAAGCCAGATTCCTGTTTTGTAACCAGAGTTTCCTCTTCACAGACAGGGATAGCATGCTGTGTGGGAGAGATAACAATGTTAATAGATGACAGAGAGAAAGCAGGACATTTCTGTTCCTATTTTTTTCTCCTTTTCTTTTTTTTTCTTTTTAGCAAAGAAATTAAAGTAAAATGGAAAGGGGGCGCCTGGGTGGCGCAGTCGGTTAAGCGTCCGACTTCAGCCAGGTCACGATCTCGCGGTCCGTGAGTTCCCCGCGTCGGGCTCTGGGCTGATGGCTCAGAGCCTGGAGCCTGTTTCCGATTCTGCGTCTCCCTCTCTCTCTGCCCCTCCCCCGTTCATGCTCTGCGTCTCCCTCTCTCTCTGCCCCTCCCCCGTTCATGCTCTGTCTCTCTCTGTCCCAAAAATAAAAATAAAAACGCTGGAAAAAAAAATTTCAAGTAAAATGGAAAGAATAGGAAAGAATTTAAAGAACAGAACAAATACTGTAAAACAGAAATTGAAATCCAAATTAGACAGGAATGGAGAGGAAACCCCTTTCAAGGGATTAAAATATCCGGTTCTAATACACAGGCTAATTTGCTGAATGAATTAGCAAAACTCATTGTTCAGAGTTACTACAGAAAGTTGGGAAATCATGAAGAATGAAAAGGACACTAGAAAACTGTAAATAAAGGCAAACTCATTGTCAAAGCCAAGAAAATGCGTGATATCATTGTAACAATACCATTATAGGGTGGGTTATTTTTTTTCTCCAGTATGAATGAATATGTGACAAAATGTCAACATTTTATCATTGTCTTCCTGGAAATTATTCATAAGCAACAAAGAGATGTGAAAAAATATATAAAAATCTATTTGGGGGGAAAAACTAGGAATCAACTAAAACTCTGGACTCACAAACAGTTGGTGATAGAAAACAAAATTTACCACCCTAAAATATGTCTCGTTGACCTAACGATTATCTTGTGCTGGTTATTTTTAAGACACTGCAGACACAGAAGAAGCTCTGAAAACTACGTAAAAGTTACCCTTTTGTAAGAGACACACATTTGTAAGTGAAATCTCCATTTGTGAAGGGTGTCTCCTTAAGGGTGTCTGTACCAGGAAGAGGAGGATATCCAAATCTCTAAAAACTGATATCAATTGAAAAGAAACCTACCTAAATCTATGTAACAACCATACCTTTGTTTACTGTGTTTTTTTCTGATAACCTCCCATAACTAGCTTCCCTTCCACTCCCCAACATCCTTCTTTTGTCTTTAGTTGGAGATGATGTTTAAGTAGTGGTTTGGGCCATTATGGACAGTTACTCAGCTTTCCTATGTCTCTCCCATGTATAGAGGAAGTATACATATTATGAAACTTGTATTTATTTCTTTCCTACTAATCAGTCTTTTATTATTGGGAAGGGCATATATATATCCAAGAATCTAGAAGGATAAAGAGAAATTATTTTTCGTCCCCTATACTGGAATGATGTCCCACATAAAAGAAATGGAACAGGTGGGCACATGAAAGAATGTGGAGAAAAAAGACCTGATTGGGAGGAGATGATGGCTATAGATTTCAACAAAAAACTCTTACTGAAGGAGCATACTGTGAGGTATGAAACCCAAATCCATAGTATATGAAGTCAAGAACAAGAGTGACAGAGAGGAGTCTTTATATTAAAAATATAATGAATTAAAAAGGAAGAAACCCCTGTCTACTCATCCTTGCTGGCTATGTAGAAGAATAACTAATTCTTATGGAAACCATGATCATAATATGTGGCCCATTCCTCACATGAAGCTTCTGAAAATAGCTCATAGAAGGGGGAAAAAAAAAGAAAGAAATTCCTTAAATGAAGAATAATAAGGAAAGACAGGCTGGGAGGTGCAGAACAGAAAAAGAAAATGTCAGATGCCTTCATCTGACATTTTGGCAGGCTGACATTTGACAGCAGTTGCCCCTAAATCCTTGCCCCTACCCCCCTGACCAAAAAATCTAATCTCACCTACATTTTAGCAAAAGAACTCTAATTTATAATGACACATGGCTACTCAGCTGAAGAACTACATTTCCCAGTTTACTTTTCTAATACACATGGCTCCTTGACTAAGTTTGATCAAAGAGATATCAGCAAAGGTATTAGCTGGGACTTTTAAAAACTTTAATTAAAGGGAAAGTGGTATTTTCTCGTCTTATCTTCCTGGTTGATGTTCTCTGGTCAGGATGAAGTATAGCGAGTTAGAAGGACACTGGGTACCTAATAGTTTTGTGTATCCTCACCATCTACAGGCTATTTGTCACCAAACATTTTTTCACATAAGTGAGAAAAAAAACTTTTTTTTGAGGCCACTGTCATTTTGTGTTTTCCTGTTACATGCAACTAGAAAAAAATTCACAACAAAAAAAATGTTCTTATGGAACAGATGTAAAAATTGCCAGGACTTTATTTATTAGTAAAATACACAAAATAAGCTGAGTCAAGCAATCACCTCTGTGATATCAGTGTAAAAAGCAAAAGTGTAAGTACTCAAGGAAAAAACTAATGTAACAGCAGAAGCTAAAAGCAGTTGTCATAACTCAGGAAAAAAGTTAAGAACAACGATGAAACCATTCCAAATTATAGGACAAATTTTGAGGATCACAATGAGAATATACATTTCAGAAAATAGAAGACAGCTGATGAAATAAAATGAAAATAATAAGAGTTTAAAAGAATTAGAGAAAAAACAATAGATATGAAGATCAGAAAATGAGATTAAAAAGTATTCATGATTAATTCTCAATAAATTGATGAAAATGACTGAAAAGAACAAATATTTAAAGACATAATTTTTAAAATAAAAGGACATGAATCACATACTGGAAGTACAGTGTCCCATAAAAATTGACCTGAAAATTAACAAAGGCAGTCCTAGTAAATATAGTACACTTTAAAGATAATGATGTCATCCTTTAAGCAGTCAGATAGATAGATTAAGTGACTTATAAGTAGAAAAAGGCTGGGCCAGTTTTGTTCTTCTCCATGGCACCATTAAACATGAAGGCAAGTAGAGTATTAATGCCTTTGAAATTTCTTAGAAAAGAAGGCAGGAGCCAATGTTTTTATACAAAATCTAATTGTTTTTCAAGTTAGAAATGTTGTGGATCAACTAGGTAAAAAATTGCTCTTATGGGCCTTTCTTAAAAGAATGAGTTTCATCCAATCAAGAGGTGATTGAGTCACTTAGTCTACGATTAAGATATAAATATATGTATTTTGGGGTAGTGGTACAAAATAGTAGTGAGGTAGTGGTACAAAATATTGCTAATGGTAGGAAACAGAGAATTAAATGCATTATATAAAGCTTTAGTTATGAAGGTAATATTGGAATAAAAATAAAAACCTTAAGATATATACATACTCACACAAGCAAGGGGAACACAGTCAAGGATTTTATTAAGTCTATACACAAAACCATGATGAGATAGCACCTCACACCAGAATGACTACAATTAACAATACAAGGAAACAAGATATTGGTGAGGATGTTGAGAAGGGAACCTTCTTACATTGTTGGTGGGAATGCAACCACTATAGGAGGTACCTCAAAAAGTTCAAAATAGAACTACCCTATGACTCAGCAATTGCACTACTAGGTATTTACTCAAAGGATACAAAAATACTGATTCAAAGGGGTACATGCATCCCAATGTTTATAGCAGCATTATCAACAATAGGCAAATTATGGAAAGAGTCCAAATGTCCATCGACTGATGGATGGATAAAGAAGAGGTGGTTTCTATATACAATGGAACATTACTCAGCCATAAAAAGATGAAGTTTTGTAACGATGTGGATGGAGCTAGAGTATATTATACTAAGCAAAAAAATAAGTCGGTCAGAATTTAAGAAACAAAACAGATGAACACAGGGGTAGGGAAAAAAAGGGAGGGAAGCAAACTATAAGAAACTCTTAACTATAGAGAGCAAACAGGGTTGATGTAGGGGAGGTGGATGGGGGTTTGGGCTAAATGGGTGGTTGGTATTGAGGATGGCACTTGTGTTGAGTACTGGGTGCTATGAATCACTAAGGTTTACTCCTGAAACCAACATTATACTGTATGTTAGCTAACTAGAATTTATTTTTTTTTTAATTTTTTTTTTAACGTTTATTTATTTTTGAGACAGAGAGAGACAGAGCATGAACAGGGGAGGGGCAGAGAGAGAGGAAGACACAGAATCCGAAACAGGCTCCAGGCTCTGAGCTGTTAGCACAGAGCCCGAGGCGGGGCTCGAACTCACGGACCGCGAGATCGTGACCTGAGCCGAAGTTGGCCACTTAACCAACTGAGCCACCCAGCCACCCCAGCTAACTAGAATTTAAATAAAAACTTGAAACAAAAATACGTAAATGAATAAATAACACTAAAAATATTTTAAAATATGCTACAAAGAATATTTACAAGTAAGAGTGGACTATCCATGATGGCAGAGAAGTAGGGGGACTGGGACTTCCCTCATCCCTCAGATACAGCTGTGTTGAGGTCAAAACATTTAGAACACCCAGGAATACTGTCTGTGGAGTGACAGAAAAATCACAGGTGTACAGAAACAGCTTGGCAGGACAGAGGTGCGTGTTTGTGAATTGGGAGAGATAAAACAGGCGGCCTAGGCTCTGAGGGGAGAGGACCCTCTCCTCTTGGAGAGACAAAAGGAAGAGAAAAAGAGACTGTGGAAGTATGGGATTGTATTTGGACAAGAGAAAAACCTCTCCGGACCACGGACAGGGGAACAAAAAATATGGAGAGTGCCGATTTCTACTTTGCAAACAGCCTTAGGAGCCAAAGATTGGAATTTCCAGGGGTGCACAACTTTCTCCAGACTAGAGCTGCTGCTGGTGTGAGCCTCTGTGGGGGAGGGAACTAGCCCCAGGGCACACAGTAGCAATCTCTGGGGCATACTGGAAGAGAGCAATTTCCTCCCTCAAGTACTGTGGGAAGAGAGTTTATTTGCCACCCCCCCACCCAAGGACAAAAGGCCTTGCAAGCACCAGTCAGAGGCCCTTTGTCGGCTGGGCAGAGTGGCGCTACCCCAGAAATGCACTAGGAAATGCGAGATCTTTTAAGACATCAGGTTTTGATTCCCAGCCATGTACCTAGGAGGCATGGGAGACTATGGAGCAGGACAAGCCTGCTGCCTGCACCACTCTGTGAGGGCTGCCCAAACAGTGTGGTTTGAGACACCAACTCTGGGGAGGAGAGACTGGGGTGTTGCCATTTTTCTCCCCATCACTATATGGTGGGGCTTCAGGGAATAGGACACTGGCCCCCAGTGGAGGCAGGACCTGCTTACACCAAACCTGCCCCTCTGTGCCTGCTTATCTACTGGAGTAGGACTGACATGATCTAACCAGAAGGCCTCTCCTCCAGACCAGCACAGCCACTGGTCCCAGGCACCAACAGACAACTGTCCTGTGGTCTTGTATGTTAGCCTGGTTTTTAGAATTTTTTATTATTATTTTTTCTCTTCTCTTCTCTCTTTTCTTTTTCTTTCTACCCTCCTTTTTTCCCCCCCTTTCTTATTTCTTCCCTTTGGAATCAGGCTCATAGTTTCTATTTCATTTTTGGCATCTCTCTCTCTCTCTCTCTGTAGATATAGATATAGATGTAGATATAGATATAGATGATATATAGATGATATGGATATAGATATAGATGATATAGATATAGATAGATATAGATATATCTTCTGGTTGTATATTTGTTTAATCAGGCATTTTTAATGTATTATTTTTACACCTTTTCTATATCTCATTCTTCTTTATTTTCCTCTCTCTCTCTGGACTAAGCCTTATAGTTTATTTGATTTTCAGCCTAGTCTTTTTCTTTTTCTTTCTTTCTTTTCTTCTTTCTTTCTTTCTTTCTTTCTTTCTTTCTTTCTTTCTTTCTTTCTTTCTTTCTCCTCCCTTTCATTTCTCTCTTTGTATGGGATAAGATTTCTTCTCTCCCCCTTTTTTCCTTTTTTCAGAGTTACTTCAATGAACGAATTAAAGTGCATCTGGTGGAAGGTCTAAACAACCCACCATGATGAACAGAGGGTAGAGTAGCCAAATGCAACAACAGAGTGCATGATGCAGCACACCAAAACTCTTTCTGAAGTGCCAGGCCCTAAAGTGTATGACCCCTTTTTAATATAGTAGTACATGCAGATGCAGGACACATAACAAGCTTTTAAAACATGTAAAAGACAGACGCCTAGCCAAAATGATGAAATAGAAGAATTCTCCTCAAAAGAAATTCCAGGAAGAAATGAGAGCCAGAGAATTGCTTAAAACATACATAAACAATATATCTGAACAAGAACTTAGAATTATAGTCATAAGGCCAATAGCTGGGCTGGAAAAAAGCAAAAAAGACAGCAAAGAATCTATTGCTGCAGAGATCAAAGGCCTAAGAAATAGTCATGATGACTTAAGAAATGTTGTAAATGAGATGCAAAATAAATGAGATGCAGTGACAGCAAGGATGGAAGAAGCAGAGGAGAGAATAGGTGAAATAGAAGATAAAATTATAGAAAATGATGAAGCTGGAAAAAAGAGGGAAGGGAAATTAATAGATGACAGGGGGAGAATTAGGGACCTAAGTGATTCAGTGAAATGAAATAATATCTCCATCATAGGAGTTCCAGAAGAAGAAGAGAGAGAAAGGTAAAGAAGGTTTATTTGAACAAATTATAGCTGAGAACTTCCCAAATCTGGAGAAGGAAACAGACATTCAAGTCCAGGAAGCACAGAGAACTCCCTTCAAGATGAACAAAAAGCAGGTAAATACCAGGACATATCATAGTGAAACTGGCAAAATACAAAGATAAAGAGAGGATTCTGAAAGCAGCTAGGGATAAACAGGCCTTAACCTACAAAGGTGGACACATAAGGGTAGTAGCAGACCTGTCCACTGAAACTTGGCAATGCAGAAGGGAGTGGCAGGAAATATGCAATGTGCTGAATAGGAAAAATATGCAGCCAAGAATTGTTTATCCAGCAAGGCTGTCATTCAAAATAGAAGCAGAGATAAAGGCTTTTCCAGATAAACAAAAGGAGTTCATGACCACTAAACCAGCCCTGCAGAGATCTATGAGGGACTTTGTGAGTAGAAAGCAGGAAAGACTACAAAAGACCAGAGCATTGTCACAAGCATGAAACCTACAGATAACACAATACACTAAATCCATATCTTTCAATAATCACTCTAAATCAAAATGGACTAAATGCCCCAATCACAAGCCATAGGGTATCAGAATGGATAAAAACAAAAACAAGATACATCTATATTCTGCCTTCAAGAAACTCATTTTAGACTTGAGGACACCTTCAGATTGAAACTGAGGGGATAGAGAACCATCTATCGTGCTACTGGAAGTCAAAAGAAAGCTGGAGTAGACATAATTACATCAGACAAACTAGATTTTAAAACAAAGACTATAACAAGAGATGAAGAAGGGCATTATGTCATAATTAAGGGGTCTATCCATCAAGAAGAGTTAACAATTGTAAATGTTTATGCCCCCAGTGTGAAAGCATCCAAATATATAAATCAATTAATCACAAACATAAGCAAACTTATTGATAATAGTACTGTAATTGTAGGTGACTTTAATACTCCACTAACAACAATGGAAAGATCATCTAGGCAGAAAATCAATAAGGAAACAACGGCTCTGAGTGACACATTGGACCAAATGGACTTAACAGATATATTCAGAACTTTTCATGCAAAAGTAGAATATACATTCTTCTTGAGTGCACATGGAACATTCTCCAAAATGGATCACATACTTGGTCACAAAACAACCCTCAACGAATATAAAAGGATTGAGATCATACCATGCATATTTTCAGATCACAACACTATGAAACTTGAAATCAACCACAAAAAAAATTTGGAAAGCCCCCAAATACATGGAGGTTAAAGAACATGTACAAGTAAACAGAGTAGCACAACATTGTGAGTATACTAAATGTTATTGAATTGTTATTTTAAAATGGTTAATTTTGTGTTAGGTGAATATAGTATAAATTTTGAAAAAGTACAAGAGAAGGGAGACGAGACACTTTTGTCATATTATTTGACAGTCTATGCTTACTTATTGAAAGAAAAAAAAATTTAGATGCATCACAAAATAAAACCTAACTCTAATAAACAAAAAGACATTCTAAGGTAAAGTGTCTCAAAATGATTAAAATTAAAAAGGGTTGACAGACGTGTACTAGAAAACTGAGAGAAGGAATCATAGTTTTCATATCAAATAAAGTGTAAGTGAGAGCAAAATGCATTGCATGAGGCAAAGTAGAAAGGTTTATAATGCGGACAGTAAAGATAAAAATGTTTTTAATATTTTCGTCAAATAGCATGCCATCAACATTCATAAAGGAAAAATCTCTGAGATATAATGAGAAATATTAATAATATAAATTAATATATAAATAATGTGTTATTCTATCAATAATTCTATTAATATATATTAATAATGGAAATTTTTGATACCTCTTTTAGTTCATGACAGTCCAGGTAGACAAAGAAAACAAGGGAAAATGAATGCAGATATATGTGACTTAAATTACACGAATAAAAGAGTCAGCATAATTGATATATATTGAACTCTGAACCCTGACAATTCCACTGTTCAAGGAAATTTGAGATTAATTTAAAAACTAGGAAATAAAGACATTGAAACCTGAAAGTTTTTAAAACCTTTCTCTTATACAATTATTTTTTGAGAATCTAAACTGAAATTTTAGAATATCCAGACTATTATAATAATAATGAAAATATTATATATCTAATATATGGAATCTAGTAAGGCTGTGCTCAAAGTAAAATTTGTAGTTTAAAATACTTCATTTAAATGTATCTTTCAATAATGACAAAAGGAAAGAAAATAAATGAAGTATGCAACCAACTTAAGAATTTGTTGGGGGGGCACCTGAGTTGCTCAGTTGGTTAAGCTTCTGAATTCCACTCAAGTCATATCACTGTTCATGAGTTCAAGCCCTGCATGGAGCTCTCTGCTTTTAGCTCAGAGCCTGCTTTGGATCCTCTGTCTCCCTTTCTCTGCCTCTTCTCCGACTTGATCTCTCTCTTTCTCTCTGAAAAATAAATTAAAACTGGGGTGCCTGGTTGGCTCAGTAGGTTAAGCATCCAACTTTGGTTCAGATCATGATTTTGCAGTTTGTGAGTTCGAGCCCCATGTCAGGCTCTGTGCTGACAGCTCAGAGCCTGGAGCCTGGTTCAGTTTCTGTGTCTCCCTCTCTCTCTACCCCTCTCCTCTCACACTGTCTCTCCCTGTCTCTCTCTCTCAAAAATAAATAAACATTAAAAAATAAATAATTAAAAATGAAAAAAAATTAAAATAAAACATTAAAAAAATTGGGGGCCAAGAGATGAAAAAAATGAAAAAAATGAAAAAAATGAAAAAAATGAAATTAAGACAAAACATAAAATAAAGGGATGACTTAATAAATTACCAAAGAGAAAATTATACCACAAATAAATCCAAAACTGTTTCTTAAAGAAACAAATAAAATAAAGCAATATAAATTCTAAATGTTGAAGTAATACATAAACAAAAGAAATGATAAGGATAACTATACCCATTTCAGGAGTCAGGAGATTGCTATGCTCTCATTCTATGCAAATACATTTTATAAGGAAAATGTTAAAAATTTAAATGAAATGTAAATGTCAAAATTTAAATTAAAAAAGATCATTTTTGATCTTGATCTCACTAAAATATTAGTGAACTAAAATATGTTTCAAGATGCTATGAGGATTCAAAAATTCAATATTTATTTTTTTAATTAAATAAAATAGAGTAGACAAACTTACTTAACATGATACAGTACATTTCATCTCAGATCAAGAGCCAATATCATTCTTAATGTGAAACACTAGAAACATTCCAATTAACATCAGGGGGGAAAGTAGAGTATTTCTTTTTATATAAAAAAAATTTAAAAATCAGTCAATGAAATACAACATGCTAATGGAATAAAGGTTAAAAATGACACAGTGCTCTCAATAGTTGCAGAAAAAGCATTTGATAAAATCCAACATCCATAGAGTATTTTTTATCACCATTGTTTCTTATCATTGTACTGGCAGTGTTAATCAAAGGGGTTAGAAGGATAAAGTATTGTTATTAAATTTGGAAAAATGAATGTAATATTTTTCCTAATCTCCAAATGATTTATTTATATTACAGGAAAACCACAAGTGAATCAAAACGACTTTCAACTTTGTCTCAAAAAATTAACCAATTACAAAAATGTAAGAGAATTAAGAAATTAGTGAATAATATAAATGAATTAAAAGTTCACATATATAAAATTACTAGCTAGTTAAAAGAAATATTGATAGAAATGATCTCATACAATAGCAACTAAAAGATAAAATACTTAAATATAATAAGGATTATACTTATTTTCCATACAAAAATTAATAAGCTCCTAAAAGAAGATGAAAAAAATGGAAAAGCACCATGGTCTTGGATAGGTAGACGGACACTTTAAGCATATAATTATATCTGTTAATATGTACATTTGATATAATCCTATTTCAATACCAAATATGTCTTCAATTGTGGTAGATAAGATCTTGATTTAATGTGGAAAAAAATAAATAAATGATAATAGCTAGAAAAATTCTGACAAAAATAATAAAAGGAATGAAGGACTTCAGTCTAAGTATTAAATACTATTTTAAATTCTGAAAAATTGAAACAATGTAGTACTTGTGTGCAAACTGATACAACAATGGAACAGTGGGAAAGATAATAGAGTGTATATACACTGAATATAGTATATGAAAATAGTAGTGTGTTAAAGCATAAGAGGAAAATGGGTTACTCAGTGAATGATGTTGGGACAAATAGATCACCACTAGAAAAAAAAAGCAGAAAGTTAGATCTATACCCAGTTCCGTACTTGAGGAATATTTCAAATGGGCCTGTGATTTAACTGTACAAAATATAACTAATATAATACTAGAAGAACCCATAGGATAATTCTTTTATAATCTTGATGTAGAGAATCTCTTTCTATGACATAAAACTACGAAGCTTTGAAAGATATGTGTGATGAATTTGAATACATACAAACAAAAAATTTTATGTGAAATCTGGGAAAATATTTGCAGATCATACAACTGATAAATGTCTAATTTTTAAAAAGTACAAAAAAATAATGCAACTTACTAAGAAAATAAAAGACTGACTAAAGACTATGGACATAAAGACCCCAGAGAAAGATACACAAATGATTCCTAAACACATCTAGAAGTATTTAACAATTTTTAAAATAAACATGCAAATTAACCTACACAGACACTCGACACTTTACCTATAATAATGAAAAGGATTCAAAAATGTAATAAGTTCTTGTATTGATGAGGGTGTGAGGAAATAGAAACTATTGGGGCGCCTGGGTGGCGCAGTCAGTTAAGCGTCTGACTTCAGCCAGGTCACGATCTCGCAGTCCGTGAGTTTGAGCCCCGCGTCAGGCTCTGGGCTGAGGGCTCGGAGCCTGGAGCCTGTTTCTGATTCTGTGTCTCCCTCTCTCTCTGCCCCTCCCCCGTTCATGCTCTGTCTCTCTCTGTCCCAAAAATAAATAAAAAAACGTTGAAAAAAAAAATTAAAAAAAAAAAAAAAAAAAAAGAAACTATCTTACACTGCTGGTGGAATTCTAGATTGGCCTGATGGTTATGGAAGGAAATTTGGCTCTATCTATCAACATGACAAACATATAACTTAGGACAAAGCAATTCTATTTCAAATGTCTACAGATGTGCATATGCAGACTGGTGTTTATGCAATGTTTTTTTTCTTAAGCATTGTTTATGATGATAAAATATTAGACAAAGCAGAAATGTCATTAACATAAAAGAGTTGTTACATAAATTATGGTACATTTAACCAATAACAGTATTTAGGAGTAAAAATGAGTTGGAAAAAAATCTTCAAATAATGATATACAAAGTCCTGCTAGATATAATTCAGTAAAAAAGCAAGATGTGAGTGTGTGTGTTTAATTTCTATAGAATACTAGGAAGAACACACAAAAATTAGTAACATTGGTTTTTCATGAGGAGGGAAATAATTGGCTGTGTATATCCTTTATCTTTTCTGAAGTTTGAATCATGTGCAGGTATATGCTGATACCACCCTCCCCTCAATATTATAAAACAATTCACAATTTATAATTAAATGATTTAGAAAAGAAGGCAATGATAACAAGGACTTATTAGCACCTTAAGGATAATTCATACCAGACTAACCACATTTCTTTAATAAATTCATTGACATTTTATTGGGACTTTTATAGATAGGTTGTATTATGACTCCATATCTTTTATATTTATTTTCTTATCACTTGTGACATATTTAGACATAAATTAAACATATGCAGGGCAGTACATGGCACTTGAGTAGATTCATAACAGGCTGGAAATCCCACAGCAAATGACAAAGAATTTCACCCCTCTGGTGATATGAACTGCAAGAGAGTTGTGAAGATCCCTTTCCCCAACAGCTTGAGTTAATATGAAGATGGCTGACATGAGTCAGTCAAAATAATCTTATCAGATTGTAATAGTGTAATGTCTAAGTTTGGGTGTTCAGGAAGTAGACACCAAGAAGGAAGGGCCTTGATGTACAAGACATTTTTAGTGGGGCAGGCCTATGAAAGGTAAAGAGGGGAATGCAAGAATCAGCAGTTGGTGACTTTAGAACTTGATGCAGGTCTGACAACTGTGAGCAGAGAAGGGGAAAGAGAGGGGACGGGGCAGGAAGTCTCAGACAGCAGTGTGATTCCAAAAAAGCTTCAGCCAGGACTGTGGCCCTCAAACCAAAGTCCTGTGTTAGACAGTGCTGTATTACACAGAAAAGGGCTTGTACCAGTGTTCTCACTCTGTCCAGTTCTTGGGTGGAAGCAGCCTGGAGGGAGTACAGCCTTTTTTGAGAATAGGTGTTGGGTTCAGAGAAGTTGGGTTACTTCTCACAACAAAAGAATCGATCAGTGCATTTTCATTGCTATTGCAACCCACTCCCTGAACAAAATTAGTTCTTTGGGCACATTTAAAGACAGCGCCTCTGTGATTCCTGGGCACCTTTGTTTGTGAGGCAGACTTCAAAGCAGATTAGTGGGATGCATCATAGTTCTGACACTGCACTTGTTCTTTCACCCTCAGCTCTGACCAGAGCAGGCCTTGATGGCCTATCCAGTGGTATGGCCTCAACCTCCATTCCTAAGAGATCTAAAGCATTGATGATCATACCATTTTCAAAATGAGATTTCTGCATGTGGCTTTTATAGTTCAAATTGCCTTACCTGGGTGGCTCAGTCGGTTAAGCATCCGACTTTGGCTCAGGTCATGATCTCACGGTTTGTGGGTTCGAACCCCACATTGGGCTCTGTGCTGACAGCTCGGAGCCTGGAGCCTACTTTGGATTCTGTGTCTCCTTCTTTCTCTCTCAAAAATAAATAAACATTAAAAAAACTGTCCCAGGGATCACCTGGGTTCTATTTGTATTCTCTCCTGCACCCATTGTGAAAATATGGCCTTTTCTCTGCCTATTGATCTAAATCAAATACAAGATGATGGCATCCCTTCTGACATGATGGTCACTGGCAAGGCATCCAAAGCGTCCTAGCAGCAGAAATAGATTATGGTTCAATAAGGACCTTTCTGTGTCACTTCGCAAGTGATAAGACTTGCCTGCCTGCATAGCCCAGAACTGTAGAAATGGGAAACACAAATCATCCAGTGGATCACTGGGCTCAATGGGCCACTCCCACCTCCACCCTTTGGTGCCTAGACCCATGTTTTCTGCCTACCAGGGGCACAGAGCCTTACATAGGTTTCTGGTTTATTGCATATACTTCATCCTGAAGGAGAGAAACCCACTCCTTTAGTGTTTTTCTCAAAGTTGGCACTTTGTCTTGTTTTAAGGCCATTCAACAGCTTTTTCAGCCAGGCTGCTTCTAGATGGATGTGAGATGATCAGATTCCATGGTCATGGGCCCACCTCTCCACCTCCTTCACTGTGAAGTGAGTCTTCTGTTCTGATGCTGTATTGTGTGGGATTTCATGCCTGTAGTTAGGCATTCCTTAAGCTCATTCATAGTAGCATTGGGTGATGTGCTTTGGCGAAGAAATGCAAATCCATATGTGGAAGAAATATCTTCCTGTGAAGATAAATGGCTGGTCCTTCCAGGTCATAAGGGGCCCAATAGGGTCAGATTGCCACCAAATGGCTAGCTCTTAAGTGACTGTGTCATTTTAGAGGTTTAGCATTGGTCTCTGTTATTGACAAGTTGGAAACTCAAAGACAGCAGTAGTTAGATCCATAGTGAGAGTCCAAAATAGGGGACAATATGAGGCTTTTTTCTCTATCACTATGGCCATTTCACTTCAGTACCTATTGTATCAGGAGTGGGTGACCACGGATAAAAGCTGTTTAATGTCAGTGGCCTGATTCATATGTCTTCTTGGTTTTTCTAAGCCTCTTCGATGAGGAGTGCTTTCTGTTGGGCATTAACATGTGATGTAAACATGTTCACACTTTATACCCACTCCACTACGCCCATTCATATGCCTTTAACCAGACCTCCTTTGTCTACAATGTTTCAATCCAATTCCTTTCAGGCCCTTCATCAGAAAATCATACCACTGGCCGCTGCCTGGGAATTTTTATTCCCACTTTAAGTCACTTCTTCCAAGCAAAATGGATGACCAAGTACATTGCTTGTAGCTCTGAGTTTCTCTCTCCACTGTTTTTAAATGCATCCGTAAATGTGATTGTGATGCGGCTGCAATTAGTTAAAAATTTTTTTAAATGTTTATTTGTATTTGAGAGAGGAGGGAAGCAGAAAGAGATGGAGACAGAATCCAAAGCAGGCTCTAGGCTCCCAGCTTTCAGCATTGGGCCCCAGGCAGTGCTCAAACTCACAAGTGGTGAGATCACGACTTGAGCCAAAGTCAGAGGCTTAACTGACTGAGCCACACAGGCACCCTGCAACTAATTTTTCATTCATATCTGTATGTCAAGAATGATCTTTTTTCCTCTTCATCCAGTCATATAAGACACATCATATAGCCGTAGATGTGAACTAAGGGATGAGTTCCGGTGAAAAAGTGTTGTTTGATATGAGGGTCTGGACTATCTAGTTTGAGCTAAATTCTGGATGTACAATTGCCAACTTGTAAAGGATTGCTACTGGGATTATGTGAATTTATAATTTAGCAAGTCTAATAGAAACCAACTGATAATGAGCTATCTAAATTCATGGCCCTTGGTATACCATAGTCAAATGTTTCATCTTCACCAGGGCCCAAAAACACGCCAGGAGCTATTTCTCAAAATTGTATAATTCTCACTGCAGGAGTCCACAGACCAGCACTGTGATTCTTTCACTGTGAGCTTGCCATAACCTCAATACCACATCTCACCACTGGCACCTCTAACACCACAGGCTCTGCCAAATTGTATGCCCCAAGTGGCAGGACTGCTTGCATCACAGTATAGACTTATTTCAGAGAGCTTTTCTGCTTTAAGCCCCACTTGAAGCTGACAACATTCTATACCACCTGGTATATTGGCCAGAGTAATATTCTCAAGTGTGTATATGTTGCCTCTAGAACCCAAAAAGGCCTACCAAGAGCTATGCTTCCATTGTTTATGACAGAGAATACAAGATGCAGCATTTTGTCTTTTACTTTGGAAAAGATAACCTAGCATGTTCCTGATTACTGGATTCCTAAAATCTTCACTAAATTGGTAATTACCAAAATCTTTGTAGGGTTTCTCCCCCACCTGCTTCAGTACATGTGTCTTACCAAGGCTTCAGTTATATTAACCTCCCCTTGATTCTCCTGTCTACTCAGCAGGGGTCATCAATGTAATGGATTGATGTGATGTTTGGTAAGATGCTCAAGTAGTCCAGATATACTTGGATTATATTATACAGAAAACAAGAGAGTGAATATACCTTAATGTTGAACTTTGAATTAATATTTTTGTTTATGCAATTTTGGTAATCACAATAGAAAATAAAATGTTCACCAAGTGAATTCACCTGTTATGTAATTGGGGCCTTATTAATCTGCTTCTGCAGTGATGCCACACTGACTATACAGTTTTCATCAGTTTTATTACTTGGTTGAATTTGCAGTAGCCTATAGTTTTCTCTAAAGTGGATCTGGTTGCTGCAGAGGCCAGGTTGGTGAATTAACAGAGACATTATAGGGATGAACATCTCTATATTTTTGTCTTTTTAATTATGCCATTAATATCTTCCATTTCCCCATAAGTTGTAATATTTTTTCAATTTACTAGTTAGGCTATAGGTGTTGGAGAGAATTTTAGAGATTTCCTCTTTTTTATCTCCACTATGATAGCACTTGTCCCACAGGCCAAGGACCCAATGTGTCGTTCCAACTCCCTGCTATATCAATCTCAATTGTATGCTCAGATACTGGAAAAATGACTACTGTATAGGTCCGTAGTCACAGTGGACCTAATACGAACTGGAAATAATCGGTCACAATGATGGTTTTGGACTCTTGATATCAGTGTCAACTCAGGCCTTGTATACAATAATCCTTTAAATGTTTGGGTATTCCCCTTACTACTGGATGCAGTTATCCAAATAAATGCCTATAGATTCATATGGAGGAAGGACCAAAGAGGTCATTAGTATATATTTTATTACCATATATACACAGTGTTACAAGGTCCTTCCTGCTAACAAACAACCTCCCTCTTCTCTCAATGACTTCTGGGTCTGAAACTTGGTTCAGGTCTTGGAACTGAGAAAGCTATTGAGACTTTTTTATTATGGTAAACATGCTTACTCTTCTATTCCTCCATCCTTGTCTTTTTCCAGTTGTAGATATTAATCAGCAGTCTTGTTGGCTGTCTGCCCTCTATTAACCAACTCCATAACTCCTTGCGGGTCAAGCCTCCTAGACTGTTCCTCCTAGTTACTGGTCATTATGGTAATTGTGGTATACTGACTTCTGGCAGTTAAGACTGACCTTTTTTACTTTGGCTGGTATTACCTAGGAGTCCCATTATCCACATGGATATTAATGAACTCTATGACCACTTCCCAGCCTTGGCTCACAGATGAGAGTCACTACTGAAATTTTGAGTGGTGCTGGTTCTCCTCTGACATATACATTCCTGATAGCTTTGGTTAACGTATGTTCTCTGGAAGATGATACTCTGGATGGTGTCCTGACATCACATAATGTATTCATTCCAACATGTGTACTGCTGTCAGCTTCATTACTCCTTTCTCCATTTATAACAGCAATTCAGACATTTCCACTCCACTCAACTTGAGCTAATCTGTTGTCTGGATTTCTAAGCATGACCTAGCAGTAATTTTGGCCTCTGGGATTCTCTGGGGTCTTTGCTAGGGTGTTAATTCTCATACAGTGAATAAGCGACTTGTACTCAATAAATTCTTATTTATTCAAACTTGCATTCCTCTTGGTCAAACACCCTCAAAACTCAAACCTCAGATTTGTAAACTCCCCTGGTACATTCCAGCTAAATCTTGCAGTTACTTCAGTGTATGATGTCTTTCCTTCCTAACCAGGGCAAGCACATATTCAGCAGGGTTATGCTGAAATTGTTCTTAGTTATAGGTCTAGAAGCCAACAGAGTAAATAAAACTCTTGGGGGATTGCTAACTGTTACCTTGTCAGGGGTGGGTGGAAGCTCTGTAGAAATGCTAGCTCGGAGAAATGCTCTTACCTAGTAAGAGCGATTCACCTTTGCAAGCCATGGAGAATTTGCAGGCCATTTCTGCAAGCCCATGGGAGTTTTTGGAGTCAATAACCCTAGGAGGTATTCATTGAGAGGTCAGAACCTCAGATCAGGGCTCTGATCTTAGCATGACAGACTTATCTTGGCTGAGAAAACTTGGAGTTCTTCATCTCTATCGAATCCTGAGTGTGTTTCTTGGCTATAGTCCCTCTTCCACTCTTTGTGTTTTTCTGCTCTGCTGGGATGTTTTACCCATCCATGAAATCTTCCAGAACTAGGTTGTGACTCTGAGCCAGGAAGTAGCCACACTCCCTACTACTGAGGATGGGTTCCTCTTTGCTCACTGGAGTAAGCCCAGCTTCTAAATCCCATCTGACTGCCTCTTTCAAGTCCTCTGAGAAGCAGATGCCAAAGTGGAATTGGGTTGCAAGAGCTTTCTTTGGGGGAAACAGCTAGTGACAATAAAAGGGAAGAAACAGGAGTAGGCAGGGAGAGCCTTCTGATTGCAAGGCAAATATGACCCCTACGAAAGGAGAGGGGAAGGAAGGATTAGATAGGAAGTATCTCAGACTATAGCAAGGTTCCAAGAAAATTTTGGCCAGAGAAGGGGGACTCCTTAAGCTGTACTTCTTTGCACCAGTACCCCAATTGCATTCAGTCATTTACTCAGAGCAGCCAGAGATAACATAACCAGTGTGCAAATGCATTGGTGGATCCAGATGGCGGAGGCTGGAGCTGTCAATCAGCTTTGATCCCGACACCAGAGTATCAACATGGCATATTTTCATGACTGCCACATGCACCAAGTGTAAGCAAGTGATAGTTAACTGTGGTAAATATAAAGTCTTAAAATTTGGATTAAAAAGTCAATTCTATTATTATTAGGTCACAGAGTTGTGACAGAAACATATATAGGAAGATCTGAGAATTTTAACTCCTCATGTGTTCCCTACTGAAACAATAAGAGAAAGTAGCTACCTTAGATGGTATTGGCACCTTACCCTGCACTTGTTGAAATACTGCATCCAGTTCCCAAACAATAATAGCCCTATTGTTCCTCAGACTCTTGAGATCCCATCACTGGTTTGTGATAAGTTCTGAGTGACAGCTGGACTATATACAGGAGAGAACAACGTGGAAATTTTGTCAAAAAAAAAAAAAAAAGCTAAAGAAAGTTGAATATTTAGTTAGTATAAAAAATACCTTCAAATATTTGAAGGCTGTCTCATAGAAGGGAAACTTGTTTTGTTTTGCTTCAAGGAGCAGAATTAATAACAATGAGAGGTAATTACAGGAAGGCAGATTACAGTTCAGTAAAAAAAGAATCTCTATAACAAATAGAGTTATCCAACCTTTGAATAAACACTTCAGTTAAATACTAAGCTCCCCGTCACTGGCTGGATGACCAGGGATGTTCCAGACTTGACACTTGGCATTTGGAAAAGACTGGGTATGATCTGTAAGTTCCATTGCCACCCCAAAACTTTATGATTTCTCAGTTTAAATGTACAGGAAATCACAAGGCATTACTGGAGTTTTCCTATTTGGTGCACTGTAATCTTAGGAAATTTTTGTAATAGAAGGGGAGCTTGAAAAATTGAATGCACTAAGAACCATAGAATTAAAACTTTTCTTGATTGTGTGAACAGTTCACATACACCCATTACTATTGGAATATAAGCCTTTTGTGTTTTAATAGCACTTTTCTGGGACAGATTTTAAAATTGCTTAGTACATTTTATAAATGATAAAACAGGTTCTGTGACTTGATCACATTCGCACATCAATTTAGCAGTGGACCTGGCTCTGTATACTGACGTACGATTTCAAATCTAGGTGAATGTGTTCCTGCAGCATCGTTATTCCTTTCATCTTTATAAAGATCAAAGTTCTTATTTGGATAGACTATGATGGAGCAAAACATAATAAATAATTCATTCATTCAAAATTAATTCCTTATTAATTTAACCAAATTCAATATGTATTAAATCAGCACCAATTTTGTGACCAAACATTATTCTCAGTACTGGGGGTCAGGGGAGGACACATTCAAGTGCTTGCAGTTTTTTGTTAGAGAGCTGGAACTTACATATAGAAATATTTAGAAAAAGAAATTACTGTACTTCTTAATTTTATGAAACTTGTTACATAAATCAATTTTTAAGTACATGACAGATTTTAAAAATTATTTTCTTGTGAAGCTAAGAGCATTCATGTACTGGCCCTTTTGTTCATTTATGATTTTTAGTCCAAACATTTATTTTTCTTGGAATTGCCATTCTACTTCACTTTTGCCTTGCATCTATATAATTTAATGGGAGCAGCCATTTTTTAAGGTGGTATTTTATCTGGTCAGGTTGATCCATCTAGCAATTACCATCCAATCCATGCTTACCAAGCATATTTCTTTCCTGGAAATGTTGGTGTTTGGAATAAAAGAGCTACATTAGACGATCTCACATTAGTTGAAGTTGGAATTGGGAAACCAAAAGCTGAGCCAGGCTATGTTTTCCATCATCCAACAGGAACAGCAAAGAGAAGAATGAAAAGAAACACAGAGAAGCAAGGACCATAGGTGGACAATAGCCCTCAGCACTCAGGTCCAAAGTTCTAATTGTTCCAGAGGTTGGATTGCAACAAGTTCCCTCTTCCTCCCTTGGTTTGGTAGTTCAATTATTCCTTGAATTTTGTAAAATACTTACTCTCTCCCACAGTTTGCCAATCAATTTCACTTTTCACTAAAACTAGTTCATGTGGGGTTTCTGAAATTCACAACAGGAAGAGTTCTAACATAAAGTATGAAAAAAAAGACAAAGCTGGTCCAATATGTGTCACATACACAAGTAGAGACAGTGTAATGTTGTGGAAAGACTGCTGACTGAAAGTGAAAAGCCTAGGTCACGGCCCTAAGTCTGCACTGACTAAGTAAGCTTTGATCCACCATTAACCTCCTCAATTGCCTTATCTGGTAAAAAGGTTTGGATGATGCTTTAAAAACTCTCTTACTGAAAAATTTTATTCAAATGTAATTATAAGGATAAACTGAAATATCAGGCAGATGGAGGAGAAGGGGATGGGGCAGAGGCAGATCCTCTCTGTTACCACAAAGAGCCCCCCATGGAGCCATTACAACAAAGAGCTAGATGATGTCTAAGTCCTAAGTTGTCCCTAAAATCCTGTAGTTTAAAGAATAAAACACATAGGAAGTTTTAGTCAGAGTAGATAAACTATTGGTTACCTTCAAAGGGGGAAAAGCAGAAGAAAAATTCTGGGGTGGAACTAGCAGCTAATTATACTCAAAAGTTACTTTTGAGAAGTAAGAGTTCTCAGGCACACTCTTAGGAAGCATCCATGAGGGAGTGACTCCAGTTCTCCATTGAAGGCCTATTAGTCTTCCCTTTACAGATCAACTGAGCTTTTCCCCATCCACCAACTGTGAAGAAAAACTGCCAATAGTGTAGAAATGGGATCATCTCCATGAGAAGCAAATGATTATTATTATGCTAATTCCCCAGTCAAAACTGGGAAGGAACTCTGAGGATGAAAAGCGGTTAAAGGCATAAAGAATACAATCAAAACTGAAAATCAACCTTTGGATCACGTAAGAAAAACCAATTGGTATTCTCCTGCTGATATTTGCTAATTGAATTTTTCTGACCATGAGTGCACATTGATTTTCTCCCACGGATGTGAAGAGTGCCACATATGTTATTTTGAAAATTATATACTGAAAAGTGGTTTTAGTTCACAGTTTGTAAAAGCAAACACCCTTCAGAGTAAATAGGTCTGCAAGGCTCCCCATCCTGACAGATTAATTTCCCTAGATGAGAGATGCTGTATCTAATTTTATTCTGTGTGAAAGGTAATCTAATCCTTACTTTTCAGTTGATTCTACAAGTGCCCAAGCATATTTGGTTCCATTCAGGTAGCCTGGAAACTTCAATAGAATACTTTCTTTCATGAGCTCTCAAGTCATCTGTACCTCACTGTTGAACTGGGATAGTAATACCTTGTGTTTTCAACTTTTCCAATGTCTTTTCTAACCGATGTTACCAGTTTGTAGGTTGGTTGTCAGGTATCCTCGAGGTAGAGGAAAGTTTCAATGACATTTTTTAAGCAATACCCACAAGATACCAACAGTCCTTTCCTAACAGATGGTAAAAATTGCTGCAGAAGGAGATTGAATACAATGCCTAAGGTTCAATAGCAAAATCTGGGCACAGCTTAGGTTTTTCATTTTTGCCTTTGAACTTCCACTTAATCGTATATTTGGCCTTCAGTTAATTTGAATAAAAGAGAAACAGTGTTAGAATTTTGACACTTGAGACTTACTTTTTCCATATTCTTCTATCATGGTCAATGTGCCAACAATCTATTGAGTCAGTAAGTCAGTCAGTATTTATAATACTGTTAAAAATCTCTGAACTTGCTGCTCAGGGGTATAAAAATGAACTTACTCTGTAAATAGCCTAGAAATGTAAGGTGCTCATATTACATACACGCAATAGAGTAAAAATATTTTTTTATTCTAAAATGCACCCATTTTCTCAAATGTTTCAAATAGTTCTGAAATTGGGACATGCTTAAGACTGATGGTGTTATGAAGTTGCTGTTAGTCAGCAGGTACAACACCTCAATGATTGAGTCCAGGTGGAGAATATTCATAAGTGTTCATTGTGGTATTCTTTGAATGTCTCTGTATGTTTCAATTTTTGGATAATAAATGCTTTGGGAAAACCTATTTAATTAAATAATTAAATTGAACTTATTAATTAAATTGAAAAGCTTAATTAAATACATATTTTTTTTTTTAAATTTTTTTTTTCAACGTTTATTTATTTTTGGGACAGAGAGAGACAGAGCATGAACGGGGGAGGGGCAGAGAGAGAGAGAGGGAGACACAGAATCAGAAACAGGCTCCAGGCTCTGAGCCATCAGCCCAGAGCCCGACGCGGGGCTCGAACTCCCAGACCGCGAGATCGTGACCTGGCTGAAGTCGGCCGCTTAACCGACTGCGCCACCCAGGCGCCCCTAAATACATATTTTTAATGAATATAATTTTTAAAAAATTTTTTCACGTTTAGTTTTTGAGAGACAGAGAGAGACAGAGCATGAGCAGGGGAGGGACAGAGAGAGAGAGGGAGTCACAGAATCTAAAGCAGGCTCCAAGCTCTGAGCTGTCAGCACAGAGCCTGATGCGGGGCTGGAACTCATGAGCAGTGAGATCATGACCCGAGCAGAAGTCAGATGCTTAACCGACAGAGCCACCCAGGCACCCCATGAATATACTTTTGCACAGAGGATGATGTTTTGAAAATTGTGGGTACCAATAGCTCTCAGTCTAAAAGTATTTCATAAAGTTTAGACTCTAAATGTATGGGAATTTTAGAAATACGTGAAACCTTTTTTTTTTGGCTTATATAGTACGTAAGACATAATTTTAAAAGTCTAGAAGAGTTCTTTTAAAAAAAAACATAAAATAACAACTCTCAGTGGTGAGAAAACCTTGTGTGAAAGGTTAGTTGGCAGTGAATTATTTTTAATTTCTCAGTGGTACTGAAATTGATGGTGAATTGCACAATCAAGCATATCTTAAATTTGATAAAATATGCTTAGTAATATTTCCAACACTACATGTCAATAAATAATTTACAGCTTTAAGTTTGTATCTGAGTGCTAAATAAACACATCAGCTACCATTTAATAAACATCGATAATGTGCTAAGGACTCTACATGTATCATTTTATTGTGTCCTCAAAATAACACCCGTGCGTATTATTTCCTCCATTTCACTGATAAGTCAACTAAGACTCAGAGACTGATGGCTTGCTGATTGTTCTATATCTAAAAACGTAATAAAGCCATCATTCAAACTCAGACCTATGTGTTCTGAAACATCATCCCCTAGTAAATAAAAGAGACTTTCCTACAGTGAGGGGAATGGAAAAAATAAATAAAACCAGAAGTACAAGAATGATAAAAATGTTTTAAAACTCCTAATTAAATTTGTGCTGTGGATAGAAGGCAAAACCATCTTCAAGGAAAACAATGTGTGTAAATAACACTTTCAACCTTTTTTCTTTAAACTTTAAACTTTAAAAGTCATCTCTAGGACAGTAAGCTGTTTACAAAACTGGGTATACATTAGAATTCTCTTGTGGGTACTCCTTAAAATTACAGATTTCTGAGTCTGACCCCTGCAGACTCCCAATTCAATAACTTTGTAAAGGTGCCCAGGGAATTTGTCTATTTAAAAGTTTCCAAGGTAAATTTGGAACATGGTCACTTGAGAACCTCTGCTCTGAAGTGGAGATATTACATGAATGTTAAGAGCGCTTGGATTCATATTCCAGATTTACCATGTTCTACCTTTCCACTCTGTGTTTTGGTATTTCTGTCTCTAAAATGGGCATACACACTAGTACAAATGCTAGTACACATCTTATAGGGTGGTTGTGAAGATTAAGTACATTAAATGTATGTAATGTTCTTAGAACTGTTCCTGACGTGGGGCACCTGGGTAGCTCATTCAGTTAAGCGGCGACTTCGGCTCAGGTCATGACCTCACGTTTCATGTGTTCCAGCCCCACATAGGGCTCTGTGCTGACAGCTCAGAGCCTGGAACCTGTTTCAAATTCTGTGTCTCCCTCTCTTTCTGCCCCTCCCCCACTTTCACTCTGTCTCAAAAATAAGTAAACATTAAAAAAAATTTTTAGATTAAAAAAAAGAACTGTTCTTGACATAGGTTAACAATGTAATACCTGTTGGCTTCTATTATGTCATTAGCATCGATTATCTTCTTTATGTACCCACAGGTTACTGGTAAGAAACCCATATAAAACAACAAAATGAAATAAATACTGAGGAGATGGCTATTTCCAATCAAGATGGCATAATGGGAACTGTATTCACCCTCCCATCTGAAATAACCAGATAAAATATATGAAACAATGGTTTTCAAAGTACCAAACAGAAAGCAAAAGACAGCAATCCCCGATTAATGGAGGAAAAAGAAATGAGACCCGTGATTGCCCCTGTTTACTGATTGAAAGAGTTTTCTTGAAATGGGGCAAGGAGGGGGAACCCAAGTGCAATGCAGTGGATTCCCTGAGGTTTGCAGGCAAAGCTGAGAGTCTGGGATACAAAGTTGGCTAGAATTAGTAAGACAGGGTACCAGAGAGAAGAGAGCTGTGTGGTGAGAGAACTCCAGAGATCAGTAGACGGTCTATCTCAAGTCTTCAGCCAAGTTCTAAGCAGCTTATATGTTCAGAAAATTACCTGAGGACATGGAAACAATCACTATGAAAGAGTAGAGGTAATAGTGCCTTGTTCTCAAACAGTATCAAAATTAGCATATGCTCTCCTCCAGAGAAGGAAAAGTAAACTTTCACAATGCTGGGGACAAATAGATGATGGTGTAGGTTTCCAAAGTTGGGAGAGGGTAATTAACATAAAGGGTAATTTGGAATCAGGGTGAGTTTGGAATTCTTAATAGTAGAAGCTAATCGAAAATTAATTATTGCTTTTTTAATTCAGAAAAAAAATAATCTAGTATTTTATATGCAGGCAAATCACCCATCAAGTGTGAATGCAGAAAAAGCCTATTTTCATATATACAATATTACAAAAAGGATGACTTCTTACAAATCTTTTTCAGGCCTCCTATTATAAAATGAGAGAAGATACCAAAAATGGGAAAAACGTGGCAAACAGAATATCCATCACAAAAGGTGATGTAATTGAAAAATGGTAAAACCCCAAGATGCTGGCTAAACATTAGACTGAAAGAATAACCAGTCAAGATTATAGTTGGACTATGGCATTATTCAAGAGAAATGTCCCTTGCCCATCCACCCCCCCCAAAATAGAAGTGATAATATTATCTTATGCCTTCTATTTTACTGAGTCATAAATGGATAACTAAGGATTACTGAAAATCTGAGAAAAGTTCAGAAATATAGAAACCAAAAGTAACAAATAGGAAAAAAAACTCAGAAAGAGAATGCATCCATGAAACCAGACAACATTTTATTTCTCTAAGAAAAACATTAAGAGAAAAGACAAGGATTAAGACAAGGTTCTTAGTGAATAATCCAATGAACTTTCAAACTCAACACCCATAAACCAAATAATCCAGTTAAGAAATGGGCAGAAGATGAATAGACATCTTTCCAAAGAAGATATCCAAATGGCCAACAGGAACATGAAAAGAGATTCCAATATCAATGGTCATCAGGGAAGTATAAATCAAAACTTCAATGAGATATCACCTCACACCTGTCAGAATGGCTAAAGGCAACTCCTTTGCAGTGTTGGTGGGAATGCAAACTGGTGCAGCCATTTTAGAAAACAGTATGCAGTTTCCTCAAGAAGTTAAAAATAGAACTACCCTATAATCCAGCAATTGCACTACTAGGTATTTACCTAAAGAATACAAAATGCTAATTCAAAGGGATACATGCACCCTAGTGTTATAGTAGTTTATTTACAATAGCCAAATTATAGAAAATGCTCAAGTGTCCATTCACTGATGACTACACACACACACACACATACACACACACACAATGGACTATTACTTAGCCATAAAAAAGAATGAAATCTTGTCATTTGCAATGTCATGGGTGGAGCTAAGGAGTATTATTCTAAGCAAAATAAGTCAGTCAGATAAGGAGAAATACCACATGATTCCACTCATGTGGAATTTAAGAAACACAACAAGTGTAAAAAGGGAGAAAAAAAGGGAGAGAGTCTAATCAAGAAACAGACTCTTAGCTATAAAGAACAAACTGATGGGTACCAAAGGGGAGATGGGTGGGGGCATGGATTTAGTAGGTGACAGAGATTAAGAAGGGCACTTGTTATGATGAGCACCAGGTGTTGTACAGAAGTGTTGAATCATGATATTGTACCCTGAAACTAATATTATACTGTGTTAACTACCTGAAGTTTAAATAAAACTTTTTTTTTAAATACAGAGTTCTTAGAGATTTTAAATAGGGGAACTAATTTTTTTAAATCTAAAGAAAAAATTGATAAATCTGCTTAAGAGTTTTCACAGAAAATAGTAGAAAAAAGACCAAGACATTTATTATAGAAAAAAATAATAACCAGGGAGTAATTCCAAGCAATCCAAAATCAGAATAACAAAGCTAAAAAAATTACCAAAGAATAATACAATAAAAATTTGTGTAACTGAAGGACATGAGTTTCTAGATCACAAAGTGGCCCACACAGTAAACAAAATATACACATATACTTTTTACCTAGAACCCTGGAGGGTATAGAGAAGTTTCTAAAAATATTTCAACCAGAATAACAACAACAACAACAACAACAACAATAACAACAACCTAAACTAAAACAAGAAAAAACAAAACAAAACAAAACAAACAAAAAAACAAGCCAAAACAAGTAAAAACCAACAAAACGGGAATCACAATGTTCTCAGACTTCTGAATAGACAATACTGCAAACCCAGGGATCAGCCATGAATACTACACATGCACAGATACACACATTCATGTATAATAGTTAGATATATTATAAATTAGTATTATGTGGTCATAAATAATGTGCTAATCCAGATGGGCCAGCTCTGGAAAATATTTACACAACATAGTGATTTGCACACTGGATATTGAAATAACAAAAACTTGTAAAATAATCTGAAATGGAGAGGGAGAAAAAGTGTGGATACGATGGAACTAGTGCTGAGTATTTCTCTTCTCTGATAGACTACCAATAGATTGTATCTAAAATTTTAATAAAAAAGTAATAGCTTGTTTTGGAAATGAATGTAAATATCAAGAGAATAAAAAGAGTGAAAAATGGTTTCCTCTGGATAGTGGGGCTCAAGAATAGAGAAGATGCTTATTAGAAACTTTGTAGTAATATTAATAAAGCAAATTAAATCGATAAATAAACAAATGTGGTGTATCCATATAATGCATATTATTCAGCCCTAAAAAGAAGGAAGCACTGATACCTCCTATAGCACAGATGAACCTTGAAAATATCACGCTAAGGAAAAGAAGCTAGATACAATAGCAATGGCTATCCTTGCAAAGTTTGTGGATGATGGAAAAGATGAACATGAGCAAATGAAGTTAGAATTTCAGAGTTAAGTTCTGAAAAATATTTAATACCTGACTGTCAAAGTCTTCTTAGATCACGAGAAGGGTTTGGATTTGAATTTATCGGGCATAGAGCACAGTGGGAAATATACAATGATGAGAATGGCTGTGGGCAAGAAGACAGGTCAGAACCACTTTAAAGTTTCACTGATGAAGTAAAGGGAGTTTGGATGGCTGTGGAGGTAAAGGCACAACAGAAGATGTGGTTAAAACATATGCCCTTATTCCATGAGAAGGAGTAGCTAAACCCCAATTCACGAAACCAAAGTAAAATGGTTTGACTTGGAGAATAGAGAGGGAAGAAATAAAAGGTGACTGAGGTTTCTAACTACAACCATTGGATAAACATTTTTTCAATTTTTTAAAAATGTTTATTTAATTTTAAGAGAGAGACAGAGCATGAGCAGGGAAGTGGCAGAAAGAGGGGGAGACACAGAATCCGAAGCAGGCTCCAGACTCTGAGCTATCAGCAGAGAGCCTGATGCAGGGCTTGAACCCACAAACTGTGAGATCATGGCCTGAGCTGAAGTCACTTAGTTGACTCAGCCACCCAGAAGCCCCTGGATAAACATTTTTTTAGGAGACGACAGGCAGAAAAGGCTTAATCAGGCATAAAGATAACAAGTTTATTTAGGAAGAGGTTAAGTTTGAGGTACTGAGGATTTTCCAGTGATTTCTCCCTTGCATTCTCAATATGTTTTGATTAGCAAGTTTCAACTAAAATGAGGGAGGCTTTTATTCAGCATAAGAGTGAACGGGTGTAAATGAAACAGAAAGAAGTGATTTTTCATTCCTATGGAGTCTCATGCACTTTACCACTTAGGGTGGATTTCTTTACATCTATATTATAGTGATGCATTGAGGATTACAAGATGTCAGCTTGCAGTTTTGAAAATTTGAAGTTCCTTCTGCAGCAAATCACCATTTAAAACTGATCTCATATCTAGTCTAGTACTTTGTCACTGTAGGTATTCTACTTATGCAAAGAAGCTGAAGTCCTGAAAATTCTAAAGACTTTCTCAATGTTCTCCATTTAGTCAGGGGGAGAACTAAGCCTCAGTACAAGTTGTTTTGTATTTTTTGTTGTAATCTTAGACTAGTGATTTTCCCAGTATGGCACTCTGCTTCCCTCAAAAGGCAAAATACATTGGGTCAAGAGCCATAACTGAGATAGTACAACATATGCATTTACTGCCCAGCTCTGGTAATGTGTGACTCTTGGCAACTGCCTCAAACACACCAAGCATCAGTTTTCTTCCAATGAAATGAGAATATTTACTCAATCAATATTGACAAGGAACTTTGAGATTCCTCTTAATGAGCTTTCTAATTAGGTCTCTCTGTCTCGTTCTCAGTTTATATTTTGTTCCATTTTGTTTTGTTCCTGCTCTGCTAGCCATCCACTTAAAAAAAGATCAACTCACATCTAACACCTATTTGCCCGGTGTTTTTTCTGGCAGATTAACATTATTATATGAAAGCACGTGGGTACATGTATATATAAGTATATGCTGAGTACAGTCAAATGTCATTCCTCTCCTTTATTTTCTATGCTCTTTATTATTTCAATCTCTTTTTTACATCACTCTGGCACCTTTTTCTTTAAGACAGATTTCCTGAATTATAAGCAATAATTGGAACATTTGGGCATCGTTTTCATTTTTATGGGTCCATTTAATTGATAATTTTTAATATGAAGGCCATTTTTGTATTTAAAAAGATTTATGTTCCTTGTGATATAATCAAAAAGATATTCTGAAACCGTATGGTGGATTAGTTTGCCAACTGTGGAATGATATGCAAGCACTCTGTTGCTTTATTTAATAGCAATATTAACATCAATACCTAGAAAATGATTTTTTAGCTGGATCCTCCTCTTCAATATTTAAAACACTATGACAACACAAGAAGCAGAACTAGCATTACGGCATCTCATTTCTCAGTTCTAAGATTTGGCATTTTCTTCGTACATAAGGCAAGTGAAACATGAAATGAAAGTAGAAACCATATACAGATTGAAATAGAGAAATTGCCTCAAACCAACGCAGAAGCAGATGGGAAGGCCCCAGAGGAGCTTTATCCTAAAGGGAAAGGTACAAACAACCTGCCATTCCCATTTACTGTTGAACAATTGAACGCTAATTGGACAGTCTATTTTTTTGCAAAAGCTTTCAAACAAAAATACCTATGTTAAAAATATTGTTTTCATGTCTTTTTAGGATATTGTTTTTTTTAATATTACTAAATTCACTTATGACCACCTGAAAAGGATTCAGTCCCTCCAGACATGTTAATAATTATTGTTCTGGGGCGTCTGGGTGGCACAGTCGGTTAAGCGTCCGACTTCAGCCAGGTCACGATCTCGCGGTCTGTGAGTTCGAGCCCGCGTCAGGCTCTGGGCTGATGGCTCAGAGCCTGGAGCCTGTTTCCAATTCTGTGTCTCCCTCTCTCTCTGCCCCTCCCCTGTTCATGCTCTGTCTCTCTCTGTCCCAAAAATAAATAAACGTTGAAGAAAAAAAAATTTTAATAATTATTGTTCTGATTTCTATACATTTTTATTGTATACCTTGGGAGATTAGGCATATATGTAAAAAGACATTGCTTCAACATCTTGACATCTTTGAGAGTCAGGACTTCATAATTTATCCTCTATGGCTTCTGATCTAGTCTCCTTATTATGTTTATACCCATCCCCTCCCAAATAGCCATCCTTTTTGCCAGAGTGATCTTTTAAAAACAAAATGCTTGTTATGGGCTTTTTCATGTCTTACTATAACAGATCATCCTAAATTCATTCAATGAACTAATACTTATAAAATGCTTCCAACCCTTAGGATCCAGCTGGGTGGCATGGAAGACATAAAAAGTTAGTAGAATACAGTATTTTATTTCAAAAGATATAAGCTAGTAATGAAACTAAAATGTTACCAATGTCATCGTCAACTTTACATTGTATAGTACTTCATTACTAAAAGTGCCTGCTTTATATCAGTCGATTTGATTGTTACAAGATGTGGTAGGTGGGGCAAACAGATGCATTCATTCATCTATGCTCTCCATGCGTATTATTGAGTACCCACAATGTGTCAGGAATTCAAGTAGTTTCTTGGGATAGAAAGGATGGAGTCCGCATTCTTTAAGAATTCAGAGATCCACTGAGAGAAAGTAAAGGGAAGAGGTAACAATAATGCACTGTGGCAAAGGCTCCATGGGGTGTGCAGCAACATGTATGAACTTGAGGATAAGCAACTATTCCAGGCTCCCTTGAGCTCTACTTTCCAGTAATTGTGGCACTTTGATGAGGATATTTAAATGCCTCAAGCCTCAGCTTCATGTCGGTGAAATGCATCTATTTCATATAGCTTTTGTGCAGACTAAACAAGGTCAGATAGGTACAGTATCTGACACATGAATGAGTAACTAGCTTGTCACATCTCCAGGAACATGCCAATCCACTTGAACTAGTTCTCTCTTTCAGCAGCTCCGTCTATCTTTTAGTGTTTTGTCCCAGCTCTCAAAATGTTAGACATCTTGCAAGATGAACAGCAGTGTGCAATTGAATGGAGAACGAGAAACAGCAGAAAGCAGAGTTGAAAGAGCTCAGGGAACCATCCATCACAAAGCCATCCTGCCTTAAAGTGAAACGTGTAATTCCCTACAATACCAGCAACACTCATGACTGAACATCCTGCTTATCTTAGCAAAACAATAAATATGAACAAGCCTTGTTTATTCAGTTGACTGCAACCAAATGAGAAATGGAAACCCCAGATTGAGAAGAAATAAGAGCCAGGAGCTCTGCCCTTTTAGATTGAGACCATTATTAATGAACATTTGTGGAAACCCAGTTGCTCTCAAAAGATCAGAACCGGTATGATTCAGTGTAGGCAGCTTGCTAGCAAGATTGTTCTCTAAGCTTGCAAACCAGCAATCAATAAAAGTAAGAGAGTTGAAGGAGGCACAGATGAAGAGTGAAAGAGTCAATTTGTTCAGGATGGTAGGGGGTAAAAACCTGACGCTGCAGAAATTCCCAATGAAATAAAAATTGCCACCAGGAAAGAACCAAAGAATATTAAAGTAGCTTTTTATGATGTTACTTGCCTGCTCAGCTTCTTAGAGAAAAAAAAATGGATTTTTAAGACTAGATTTGCAGAAATGAGAAACAGAAAAAAGGATAAAGGACTTTTTTTTTTAATGATTGCATCCTGTTTTTTCAACTGTGCTGTAAGTTCCCAGTGAACAGGGATCATAAATTTCCTTCTATTCTGCCGTGTCTGTAAGAGGCCTGATGGGGTAGGGGCTTGACTTTAAGTTCTGCTTGGCGGATAGCTGTAAATTGAAGATAAGCAAAACAGAGGACACCAAATATTATTCCAATGTGAATTTACATTAACGTTGCTTTTTCTATAGAAAAGGAAAAAGAACAAGAAACAGAAAAAGAAGTTGTATCTTGTTACTTCATTTGGCGTAGCACAGAGACTGGCCCCCAGTGAATGTTTAATAAATGTTGGTTGCAGAAGTTAGTGAGCAAAACAATAGCACAGAGGTAAGTGGACAAGTGATGCCACGTGTCTGTTGCCTTAATAAAAAGAAACATCTTCCTCTTGCTTCAGCAGGTGTCCTGAAGGCAGCAGCTGCCGCAGCAGAGGTGCATACAGCTGCATTTTCTGAAAATAGGTCCGTGGATCTACAGGTTATAAACTGTGACCTCCTGAGGGGTGTGAGTCACCTGTTCTGCCTCAGGAGCCAGCACCCACCTGGGCCCTTGACAACACCTGCGGGGTTGATTGAGTCATTTGTGGTAGTCTTCCTGTTCTCATCTCTTTCTTATTTGCTCAGGTCCTCCAGGTTTGTTTACCTGAAAGTTCCTCCATTGACTTCAATCAAAGACATCAAACAAGAAGTCCAACTGTATGGAGGTTATGTGTTTATAGGATTTTTGCCTACCTTCCATGATCTTTTAGAAAGGAAGTCTCCTGTGGGGTATGAAACATGGATTCACGATCTACTTAACAAAACCTCACATAGCAAAAGCCTTGAGTTTATGATGTGCTCATGCTAGATTTCAGACAGGTCTGGGAGTGTCAGAAGGACTGTTTGAAAGATGTTACAGGCAAGGATCTACTTACATGAGAAATCAAGTCTTTCTGATCATAGAGTTTATTCATTCAACAAATATTTATCGAGTACCAATTGTGTGCAGTGCTCCAGGCTTTCTGCTAGGCTCCGAAGGCCATGATCTCTACCCCCAGAGGAAATGGACAATGAGCAAATGAAGTAAAAATTTCAAAGAATATAATGAAGCATTTTACAGGAGGGTCTAACCTAGTTTAGAGAAGTAAATCAGAGAATACTTTCCTAGGACAATTAAATTTATACTTGTGAGGAATTAACCCATAGACCCAATCAAAGGAGGGACACAGAAACTCAGCACAGTGAAGTGAGGCTTTAAACAATGTTCTCATAAGAGCAGGTGTCTGATGGACAGGCACACTCAGGGCAGTTACAGCAGGCAATTTATTTCCTAACATTCAAGTTCCTCTGCTGATTCCTCATTGGCTGAGTACTACAGAGGTTACAGCCTTACCTGGATGTTGCCTATGCCCATGTAAGGCAAAAAAATAGTCTCTGAGTTGAACAAATGTACATTCCCTGAGACTTTCAGTCCCTCCTGCCTTTGTTCTTTGGCACATGCTCATTGCAAAGCCCTTGAAAATAAGGCTGCAAAATGGAGAGGGGAAGAAGAACCAGGAAGTGAAGTGTCTAAGGGTTTGGGACTCCATTGTGGCAGGAGACTTCATATATATTTACAATAGGTTGTAAACCTACCATCAACTAGACAGCATAACTTTTATTTGGTATTTCTGAAAATGAATCATCCCCTTACTTCTCACATACTGAAACCTGAAAAGTGAGTTGAGTTGCACCAGAGTGGGTCAAAGAAAGGATAATGTTCAACAGTGGAGGGGTGGTTTTGAGAGAAAGATGATGTCAGTCACATGGGTCATCTCCTGGATTAGCTTGTTTGGACTGACATCTAAAACTTAAGAACAATGTAAAGAAAAAGGGGGTTATTATTTTGCATTATATTACAGTATTGTGATCATTTTTATATGAATATTTTTGGGTTGTGGAATTAATTATCTGAGTTTCCATTATTTCTTATGGGGAAATTCGCTTTGATATACAAGTGCTTTGGATTACAAACCTGCTTCCAGAATAGATTATGCTCACAAACCAAGGTTTTACTATGTATGTAGTAAAATGTTGGTTTAACTTGGTTTTATACACACACACATACACACACCACATTCCACTCACCCCAGCTCTTCAGGAGTGGCATGAGTAAAAGCACAAAGAAAGGCAAGAAGTATTTCCAAAAAACAGCCTTCAGAAGAGGAAAAGAGGCTTTCTTCCCTAACAGACTTATCTAGTAGGTCTAGTTAAGAAAGGCACACTTGAAGAGGGTATTTCAGTTAACTATATTCAGAAAAGTATTTTCATGATATGGTCAAATTTCTGACAAATAAAAGTTCCCTGAAACACTGACAGGAGTTGTGGGATAACTCAGCAGAACTAGATATCAAGTTTAGAAAAATAACCAGCACTGGGGCGCCTCAGTCAGTTGAGCATCTGACTTCGGCTCAGGTCATGAGATCATGTTCCGTGAGTTTGAGCCCCACGTTGGGCTCTGTGCTGACAGCTTGGAGCCTGGAGCCTGCCTTGGATTCTGTGTCTCCCTCTCTCTCTGCCCCTTCCCTGCTCACGCTCTGTCTCTCACTCTTAAAAATAAACATAAATTTTTTTTAAAAAAAAGGAAAAATAACCAGCACTATACCCATCTTCATGTAAGGTAGCCAAAGCTCTGGACTTCCTCTTACCAACATATCCAAGCTTATAGTGGAAGCTTATAGTAGTATGAGAGAAATGGACAAGTAATCAGCCAATTACAATGAAATGGAAGTACAGTAAAACCTTGGTTTGTGAGCATAATTCATTCCAGAAACATGCTTGTAATCCAACGCACTTGTATATCAAAGCGAATTTCAAGAACCATTGGCTCAGTTGTGATCACGTGACATTTGGCATTATGTACTACTCGTATTACAAGATATTGTTCCTTTATCAAGTTAAAATTTATTAGAAATGTTTACTCGTCTTGCAGAAAACTTGCAGAACAAGTTACTCGCAATCCATGGTTTTACTACATTATGAGACAGATAAATATAGGTGCTGTGAGAGCAGGAAGACCACTTTATCTAATTTGGGGAATACAATAAAAGGATTTCTGAGGAGATTTTAAACAGCAAGTAGTTATTTTTTGAACATAAGGGAAAGAGGGACATTGACTTACCAAACAAAAGAGGCAACAGATACAAAGGTCTGTTGTTAGGAGAACAGAGAGAATTGCCAACATACTTAGTTCCACATTAGGTGTTTTCCTTTAGAGTGTAAATTGCTCACAAGAAGCAAAATGCTCTTAGGGAATATTTGCTTTGCTGTTTAGACGGTCAGGGTCTGTTTTTGAAGTAATAGTTGGGGAGCTGGCTTGGGTGAGGAAGTCTGTGAAATTCTGAGGTCATTTGGATGTCATGATAAGCTGTCTTTAAACTTGGTCTTTACCAAGATTATGCTTCAATTTCCCATTTGCTGTTTGTTTTATTCCTCAATTTGTTCAAAATCTAAGTGAAAAAAAGCTTTCTCAGAGACCCCCAGGAAAGTTCAAATTTTAAAAAGTGCTTGGGGATTCTGCTGATTCTATGCCTAAGCTCTACTCTCCTTTTCACAAGGTTACAACAGACACTGGACTTACTATATCTTGGGATCCATTCCAGCTTTAGCAGAAGGCAACAATTTGGCTTCGAGTAGAGACAAAAGGGAAGTTTAATGTCATCAACTCTAGGTTCTGCTGGCTTGCCTGATAGCAGACTCTCCACCTTAACTTGAATTTCAATATCTGTGTGTATCAGGTACATGAACACTTGTCTGGGTTCTAACTCACTGCCTTGCCTGTATTGCCAATCCCCTGGCATTTCTCAGATTTTGACTACTTCCATGTTTGCTCCAAACATTTGCCCCTACTATTTTTTTTTCTGGTCCTCCTGAGACTGACTTCCACAAATCTGCATTCCATCACTCCCACACACCTGGCATAAAAAATTGGATACATCAGCTGTTAATGTTGCCTCTTATAAAAGACAGTGTGGCAGAGAGGGAAATACCAGGGATTTCACTGCCAGAAATGTCTAGTTTGAAACATTTACTAGTTCTAGGTCCTTGAACAATAATAATGACAGCAACAAATTATTGAGTGCCTTCTATGTGTTGGACATTTGCTAAGGTATGCTACTTAAAACCCCAGCAGGAGAATTGGTTGAACCTCAAGGGGATACAATCAGGAGACAAATTTTATATCAGTTTCCATAAGAGGAAGCACAGAATCTTCTTTCAACAAAGATCATCTGTCTCTAGTGGAAAAAAAAAAAAAAAAAAAAAGAGTATACTTTCAGGACCCGGGAAGGTTTTGAAACCCTGAGGATTAACAGGAGACAGAATAACTGTCTCTGTATTTTTTTTATCTCCCCCTGGTGGAAGGTATGCATCTTTTTCTCATATACTTCAGAGGTTGGAAAATTGCCTGACACACCCAAAAGTTATTCAACATATATTTGTTGAAAAAATAAAGACCTAATAAATTAAGTATGTGGTCTTTATTTTCTCTCCTTTATTACATTTTATAATATTTAAGAAAATTTATAATTTTTCCAGTAACTATATGTTTATACTTTTCTATAACTTTCGTTATTTATTTGTTGCTTCACTATGAGCAACAATAAAATTTGCTTTCTTCTCTCTCCTCCACAACCCAACTTAAGTTTAATAATGTTTATTTCTTCATATGTTTAACTATTAAGTATGTTTAAATATCTAATACTTATTCTGCCAGCATATCTTGTGATTCTTATATTAAACATGAGCATATAAACAAGCATATTCCTTCTCTCCCTTTTCCCCTCCTACTTTTGTTACTTATACTGTTTTTACATCATCAGTCTAAATTGTTGGTATTTTGCCAGACTGATGAACAAGTAGTAAGAGACATCAAGAAAAACACAGACTGATTAAAACACACACACACACACACACACACACACACACACAAACAACCTGACATCAGAAAAAAGAGAAACACAAATTACTAGTATGAGAAATGATAAAGCAGACATCACTAGTAATTTTATAAACAAAGATAAAGAAAACCATAGAGTACCAAAAAACGATGTAAACTCTAATTATTATCAGATGTCATGATTTTATACACAGAAAATCCAAACTAATCTATAAACTATTGGAATTAATAATTTAAATTAATTTAGTAAGATATTTGGATATAAGATTAATATACAAAAATCAGTTATGTTCTTATATTCTAGCAACCAGAAATTAAAAAGTTAACTGTAAAACCACTCACAATAGCACCAAATACATAAAATCTTCAGGAATCAATAGAGCAAAAGATGGGAAACAAAATATTATCAACAGAATTTAGAGAAAAGCTAAATGGATGAGAAATACTATTTCATAGATAGGAAGTTTTAATATTTTTAAGTTAACTTATTTATTTTGGGGGGGGGGGTGGGCTGAGAGAGAGACACACACACACACAGAGAATCCCAAGCAGGCTCCACACCACCAGTGCAGAGCCCAATATGAGGCTTGAACTCATGAACTGCAAGATTATGACCTAAGACAAAATCAAGAGTGAGACACTTAACCAACTGAGCTACCCAGGTGCTCCTTTAATATTGGTATTATGTTAATCTATGACATTAGAGGTCAAAATACTGATTACTTTGGAAATATTCACTGGGTGGGACAAGAGGGATCCTTTTCCACTTTTGGTAGTCCCAGTGTATTTTGGCATTTCTCACGGTTTCCCCTAACCCAGTGAATTTTGTAACTAATCTCTTTATTCAGCTCTCACCAATTCTTTCTCACTGATAGTGCACCATTCTTCTTCATCCTACCCTTCCATAAAGACTCTCCCACTACTATTAAAGTCTTCCCCTTCCCCAAGGTTTAACTCTGCTTGGTCCTTTGCAGGTGAGCTCTGCAATGCCTTAGAAAGCAGGGGGGTCCCCTCTCCCAAACTTAGTAGGAGAGAGAGACAAGACAGATTCTCTGTCCTCTGTAAACATTTCAAGGTCAGAGAGGTTTTGCTTAGATGTAGCCTGGAACACAATCTTTTTCCATGGAAGTGTTATTTTAAAAGTAGGTCGTTAAATTTTTAGGTTTGATATTTTTCATTTTCATGTGAATTTGCTTTTCTTATTTCTCTTTAAAGTTTTAGGAAAATGCAATATAAATTATAGTATAATATTGCAATAAAGATCCTTGTCTTAGTAAGTTATAAGAACATTCTCTTCCTTCTTTGTATTAATCATTCTTATGTGCAATATTAATACAATCTTAATTATTCTCAATTTGTTACATTTTAGATATTTTTATAAACTAGTTTTGCAATAGGGCCAGAAATAAATAAGTACTATATTAAATATATTAGTGATATATGTTGGGCATAATGCATTATATAATTAAATTATATACCTATTATAGACTATTGATATAATTTCTGAGCTGTTTTTTTATTATTAGGGAGATCATTAACTACCATTAACTAAATGATTCAAAGATTTGTTCATGTGAAAAGCAACTCATCTGTAAATCAATGCCTATGATTTCATCTCTCCTTGTGTCTTGTCACTGGGGAGTCATACCTGAAATTATTTTGTTTGGTTTTGTTTGTTGTTTGTTTTGCTTTTCTGCCCATAGTGGCTCATGGGACTCACATACCTTGGCTCTGCTACTCTAGAATATGAACGATTGTCTTATCTTTTTGACATAACACCTAAGGCTCCCCACAGTGATTGCTTCATACATCACATAGTCTATATTTTAAGGTAGATCAAGCACGCTTGATCAAGCATGCTTTCTAAATATACTGACAATCCATCTAGCTACTCTCACCTGAATCTGAAACAGACAAAACACAGAAACATACTTTTGTTCATACGGATCTATGAATCTTGGCTATGGTTTTTCAGTCTTACTTAATCTCCACCTACCTTTTCCTCCCAGTATTTTCTTCTTCCTTCTCCTTTTCTTTCCCCTTCTCCTTCCCTCCCCCCTCCTCCATATCCTTCCCTTCCCCCTTCTTCTTCATCTTCTTCCTTCTCCTTCCTTTTCTTCTCTCCTTCTCCACCTCTTCCCCCTTCTTCTATTTGTTTATACTTTTCACTTCCATGTTTCTAGTCTGTATTTCTACAAGCAAAACATTCTTTTTGATTACTTTACTGGAACAATCTAGAAGCTTCTAACAAAAAAATTTTGGCAGTTCAGTTGCAAACTCTTTCCCCAACTGATTTCCCTATTTCATTTCTCAATCCTGCAAGGGGCTTGATAGGTGCTAGCCAGCCCTTTTTAATGGAAAATTAATTTATCTTAATGTGTTTTATCTCAAAGGGATATTTACTTTTACCAAAAGACTCCCATAGATGACATGTCAACATAAAGGAATTAATCCTATAGGCGGAGTTTTCAAATTCTGTAGCAAATCAGCTGGATGGAGTGTTTTTCTTTACAAGGCATCCTTTCCTTAGCGCTGCCCCAATCTAACAGATTTCTTGTGCTCAGTCTACAGGGATATTAGCTTTCTGTTTTCTTAAATAAGTATAGCTATAGATAAGTCAAATATGTTTTGAGTGGAATACAATTTCTGGAATAGTAGCATATTCAAGTATTAGCTATGTATAAAGCACGTGCTAAGTGTAATTTACTCACTGCTAGAAGATGGCATTTCTGAGACGACATGGACAGCCTGATTTGGAACTTTCTGCCTGTAATACCATTCAAAATGGAATAACTAGTTCTCCCAAATGATAAATGTTATTATGTTTTGCAGACCTTTTTTTTCTATCAAAAACTTTCTAATTGACTATCCAGATATCAACATCTGCCTACTTTAAATCCTCAATTCCCAGTTAACAATTCACATTGGTAATAGAAAAATTAGAGTGAAATAAGATTTCTGGAAACACATGTGCATATCTATCTATCTGAAATTATTTCATTTACAAAATTTTTCACAATATGACTTTTAGAACTTATTTTCTTTAATTTGTGATACTCTTCTTACAAATTTAGAAAACTGAAGCAAAATAGTCTCTTGGGGGGGGCGTGAGGTTCTTTTTATTTATGTCATAGAGGAAGGCTAGACTTTCTTTTTTTTAGAGAGAGAGCACGCCAGCATAAGTTGGGGAGAGGGGAAGAGGGAGAAAAGGGGGGAGGCGGGGAGTAGAGAGGAAGAATCTGAAGCAGGCTCCATGTTCAGCATATTCCCACAACCCTGGGATCATGACCTGAGCCTAAATGAAGAGTCCGATGCTCAACTGACTGAGGCACCCAGGCGCCCAAGATTTTCTTTTTTTCAAGTTTTTATTTGAATTCCACTTAGTTAACATCTGATGTAATATTACTTTCAGATGTACAATACAGTGATTCAACACTTCCGTACAACACCTAGTGCTCATTGCAAGTACACTCCTGCATCCCCATCACCTATTTAACCCATCCCTGCACCCACCTTCCCTTCTGGTAACTATCAGTTTGTTCTCTATAGTTAAGAGTCCGTTCTTGGTTTGCTCCCCTCTCTCTTCCCCTCTCCCCCTTTGTTTTGTTTCTTGAATTTTACACATTTTAAGAAAGGAATACATCATTTTCCAAGTCTTTAGTAGGACATAAATGCATATACCTCTGAATAAGCCAAGAAATCAATGTAGCTGAAACCACTGTGTCCTGGAATGAGTGGAACAAAGAACACACAATTCAGGCCAGAGGTTGATTCTAAAGGACACACCAGCCCCAGAGCACCTCACCTGAAGGAGTAGGTTTACTCTCTTTCGAGAAGCACAAATGAAATTACCAATTAATTAGCTCCAAGATTAAAAAGAGTACTGATGGTTTGTTTGTTCAAAATGTTTGAGCTTAATATAGCTAACACATTTTAAAGCTTTAGAAAGCTAGCTTCATTTTTAAAAATTACTGTGCATGGTCTTTTTTTTTTTCTATTTCCTTAATGACTAAGAGAAAGGGACATTAGACATTTTAGAAAAACAAGCTGATATCAAATCGAGAGGCACCACTTTTTTCCTGCACTTGTTCTACAGGTCTCTGGGAAATTAACTACAGCAATTTCTTGAAGCCATAGCACATAATTTTTCAGACAAACAACCATAAATATATACCTTAAAGAAGAATGGAGTTAATAGGGCAGACTACAGAAGACCTCAATTTATGTTAGAGATTTCCCTTTGTGAATAAAAATGTGTTGATTTTTATTAACTGGCTATGTTGACCAAAAAAGTAATAGAGCTTCATGACAGAATTAGGCATGGCAAAAGCAGTTCAGAAGAAATCTATAAAAAGACATATTATGCATATAACCTGATAATCACACATACCTAGCATATGAGTTCAAACAGATATTATTATTTTCACATTTATTGACACTGCTAAAAAAGTCACTTATTTTCAACATTAAAAAATTTAAAGCATATTTTTAAAAGCAACTGCTGCTGATATCTTGGATTACTTTAATTTTTTTTATGTTTATTTATTTTGAGAGAGATGCAGGGTGTGAGGAGGGGAGGAGCAGAGAGGAAGACACAGAACCAAAGCAAGTTCCAAGCTCTGAGCTGTCAACACAGAGTCCAACGTGGGGCTCAGACTCACAAACCGCAAGAACATGACATGAGCCGAAGTCGAACGCTCAACTGACTGAGCCACCCAGGCACCCTGACCTGGGATTACTTTAAATCAAACACTGTCTTCTTTTAAGTTGAAAAGAAAATGTTTATATAAAAGTGAATAAAACACATAAAATATAAAACAAACAGCTCACCCTTTAGTAAATGTCAGGAGAAATGCATTATAACATTGGAAATTGTTACCACAGTTGTGATCTAACATGCCACTTGGTAAAATATGGATATAAACTATTTGAAAGAAATGAAGATGTAAGAAATTAAACAAAAACAAGGTAGAAAATGGGCCATTGAATTGAGTATTTGCGGATTGTTAAAGGCAGGTTTATTTTAGTTGCTCAACTGAGCATGTATATTACTTAAATATTTTGTTGCAAAGATAGAGACTTTTTACACTCCAGTGACTCCTGCTTATAGAAATATATATAATAACAAAACAGAGCCATATAATCAATTTGAAACATTAATATAGTCCATGGATTAACAAATACAGATAGAGATTTTGGTTCATTATAATTCCAGGATTTGTCATTGCAAATTTCATCACAACCAATATTTTGAATGAATAAATTGTCTTCTGAAAGATAATGATTTTTCTGCATAGCAAGAAGGGAACCAAAGAAGCTAAGTGATCTTCCTTATTCAACAATTAATAGTACATTGCTAATCCAGTGATAAATTTCTCTCAGCAGCTCACCACTGAGCTAAATGTTTCGGTACTTTTAAAGGTGATCATATTTTATAACCTCTCCCAGTTTGCTCTTGAGTTTGGCCCATCATTCATTCTCAGTCATATCCTTTCAGTACCCATTTTATCAACTCCTGACAAGTGGAGAGTTCTAGAGAGGGAACAGAGGGAAGACTGCTTTGCCAACTCCACAACACATAAACTAAATAGAATTTGGGCCCACACTAGGGAAATTCTGACTTGAACCCAGAGAGATATTACTACCATGTAGACAGGGTTTCAGAACCAAGCCATTTTTTTTTTTTTTAGTTTTTATGCACTTTTATGTATTAGCAACCCTTGAATCTGCCTCTCTGTTTTCAATTTTTATAATTCAAAAGAAGCTAAAGCTGATCTTCAACTCATACAAAGTATGTCTTGATTTCTAAACCATTCTTTACTTGTCCAACTCATAAAAATAATTATGCTAACCCATTTCATTATTTTGGAATGCTCAGATTGTCGATTTTCAAGACATTTGAGAATATAAAAAGGATTCTCAGTTCTGTTATCTGGGCCTGAATTTGTCAACCTTCCCACACAATCAGACAAATGAGTGCATAAACAGATGGGTGTTGAGTTTTGTCAAAATAAAGTGGGAGGTTAGTTCTGGAGATAGAAATCCTCCTTAGGAAAATACTACTCCACTGACAGTATTGCAGAATCCAAATTCGGGTATGATGGCAGAGTGTTTGGCTGACTTCAACTCTGAAGGTGTTATTGAGGCATCTTTGGGGTTTAACCAGTTACCAGCCCTGACCACAAACACATGGAGGATTTAATGATGAAAGTGGCAAACTTACAGGACACTGAAATTACAAAATCAGTTTCTAAATGGAAAAAAAAAAGTGCAACAATCAATTTGATTTAAATGCACAAGTGGCTAGGTAAGAAAAGGATATGCAATCCTGCTTTCCTGGAGTTTGAAAAACATGTAAATTATAATAGATATGTGTAGTTAAACAGTACAAAATGTGTCCAACATAGTGATTAGTGGACAGAGAGCAGGGAATAAGCTCTAGCTCCAGCCACATGGTACTATTCACAAGAATCTTGTCCACTCCCCAGCGATGCTAGCTCTGTTTTTCACTCCTGGATTCCCTATCCCATTCTTCTTTCCATTCAAATTTCTCCAGGCTTCTGATTTTCAAAAAAAAAAAAAAAATCCAGCTGCTGCTAATCACATCATTCTGTCCCTTCAGTGATCTCTCTCTCTTTAGAAACCCCAACATTGTACCGAGAGGAGAACTTCACACTTAAAAACTATTTTCTTAATGAAATTATAAACACATATGGCACTTTACAAAGTGATCTTATACATAACTGTATTTTTGATACTGATGGCAATCCTACATTCTGGGGCTTGGACAGATATTATTCTTTCCTTTTTACACTGGCTACCTGAAGCTCAGAGAACTTATGCTTTATCCTGGTCATACTAAAAAGAGCAAAGCCAGGCCTGGAATACAGATTTTGCAAACAGTGTAGTTCTCTCTTTTCTCCTCTCATTTGTCCTTCAAGCTGATTATCATACCCTAAAGTTGCAGTGACATATTGTTTCAAGAAGGTAGGAATTCTGAGAGTGTGACTTTCACTGTAGGATTTTTAGGGGGTAATCAAATAATTTGAGACATTGCTTTATATAAGAGAACAGTAGACATGTTAAGGGAAATAATTCAAAATTTTCATGATTAAAAAAACACACTTGATAGATTGACTCTAGACAAACATATCTTTTAGTTCTTCTCTTCCTTTCTTTTCATCAACTCCCAAAACACACATGCACACATACACTAAGTTGAAGACATCATTTGGCCCAGAAGAGAACCCAGGAATTGCACACAATACTATAAACACAAAAACAAGAAACAAAAAAGGAAATGAAAAAAAATGAACCCCAACTGCCTGATGGGGAATGATTTCTATTTGGATATAGGGTATCCTAGGAAAGACATAGAGCATAACAGTGGGGAAACCTGAGGTAACTCGAACGGCCACAAAAGAAAATACAGGTAGATAAGAAACAACAATAAACTAACAGAAACATAGTTGTATGCCAAATAAATTAGCATAATAAAGCTTTCTTCATGTTAGCAAGGAGGCAGAGAAGGAAATGTCTGATCTTGCTTGTCTGTTTCAATCTCATGTTTACAAAAGGGAAATCTACTTTTCCACATAATCCACTTTTTAAAATATAATTCCAGTCAGTTTCTATTTAAACAAGAGGACTATCTGAGAAATAGATCTACATAAATATAGAAGAAACCTTTTCAAGCTATGTAAAATCATCCACCTAACCTATTTATTAACATAAATATATACAAATTATAGCCAACTCGAGGAAAAGTAAAAACAAACAAACAAAAGAGCAGGACTAAGTGAACTGACAAGTGACTGACAAGGTTTATTAAAAATATACTTTCCTAAATTAAAAATAAGTCTAATGAGTAGTATGACCATAATTCAATTTTAAGTTACAGTTTGAAAAATCTTAAAGAGCAGGAGGTCTAAGAAAAAGTAGAAAATATAAGAAAATGTTAAGAAATGCAAAAGATTGTGGTGTCTGGGTGGCTCAGTCGGTTAAGCATCTGATTCTTGGTTTCAACTCAGGTCATGATCTCAAGGTTCATGAGTTCCAGCCCCGTATCAGCCTGTGTGTTGACAGCACAGAGCCTGCTTGGGATTATCTCTCTCCCTCTCTCTGTCCCTCCCTGCTCTCTCTCCTCTCTCTCTCTCTCTCTCTCTCTCTCTCTCTCGCTCGCTCAAAATGAATAAACTTTAAAAAAAGGGGGGGCACCTTGGTGACTCAGTCAGTTAAGCATCCGACTTCGGCTCAGGTCATGATCTCGCAGTCTGTGAGTTTGAGCCCTGCGTCAGGCTCTGTGCTGACAGCTCGGAGCCTGGAGCCTGCTTCTGATTCTGTGTCTCCCTTTCTCTCTCTCTCTGCCCCTCCCCTGCTCATGCTCTGTCTCTCTCTGTCTCAAAACTAAATAAAAACATTTCAAAAAGATTTTTTTAAAAAGATATGTAAAAGATTAATTCAGGAAGTCCAACAGCTATCCAATAATTTTAAAAGAATAAAAAGTTTAAGAAAATATATTAGAAAAATACTAATACTGGGAAATTTCCAGGAGTTAAAGAAAAGAATAAAACTTTAGAATGAAATTTCCATTAATTGTAAGACTCACAACTACCCACTATGTTGAAATTTCAAAACTTTAATGGTACAAAGAAAATCTTAAAGTTCTTGGCAGTCGAGGGGGGCATCTCACTCACAATAGGGCCAAAATCACATTATTATCAATGTCACCTCTAAAATCAAACTACACTGATTTCAGTTCTAATTGTATCACTTCCTTGTCATAAAACAATTAAAAACCACTTATCTTTTGGGTACTTGAGTGGCTCAGCAGGTTAGGCATCCAACTTCAGCTCAGGTCATGATCACATGTTTCATGAGTTTGAGCCCCATATCAGGCCCTGTGCTGACAGCTCAGAGCCTGGAGCCTGCTCCAGATTCTGTCGCCATCTCTCTGCCCCTCCCCCACTTGTCCGCGTGCGCACGCGCGTGCTCTCTCTGCCTCACTGTCTCTCTCTCTCTCTCTCTCTCTCTCAAAAATAAAAAAAACACCTACTTATCTTTTATAAGTCCGATTATACTTACTTGTAAAGTGGATAGTAATAGAACATACTTTATTGGTTTGTTTTAAATAGTAAGTGATATCATTAATTAAAGAACTATGTATAGGGGCACCTGGGTGGCTCAGTCGGTTAAGGGTCCGACTTTGGCTCAGGTCATGATCTCACCATTCGTGAGTTCAAGCCCCGCATCGGGCTCTGTGCTGACAGCTCGGAGCCTGGAGCCTGCTTCCGAATCTGTGTCCCCCTCTCTCTCTGCCCCTCCCCTGCTCATGCTCTCTCTTTCAGTCTCACAATAATAAATAAACGTTAAAAAGTTTAAAAAAAAAAAAGAACTATGTATGGCAAGCTGGCACTTTGTAAACTTCCAATAAATGTTGTCATTATTATGGGAATTAAAAAAAACCTGAGGGAATAATACTGTATTGTATATTTGAAAGTTGCTAAGAAAGTAGATTTTAAAAATTCTCATGACAAGAAAAATAATTTTGTAACTATGTGAGGTGATTAATGTTAACTAAACTTATTGTGGTAATCATTTAACAACATATATATATATATAGTTAAATTATATATATCATATATATGAGATATATATATATATATCTCAAATCATTATTGTGGTAATCATTTAACAACATATATATATATATAGTTAAATTATATATATCATATATATGAGATATATATATATATCTCAAATCATTATATTGTACACCCTGGGTTAATACAATGTTTTATATCAAGTATATCTGGTATATCTCAATAATAAAAACAAACAAAAAACAAAAAAAACCCAAAAAACAAAAAACCAAGGAAATTATTTTCAAGCCAAATTATTATTCAAACATGAAAGATAATGATGATTTTAGTTATATAAACTCTCAAATGCCGGAGACTAGCTCCAGCAACTAGGGGTTCCCGAAAGATGAACGGCATTGGCAAAAAAGTGAAAATAAAACAAAACAAAAAATAAAAATGGACACAGACAACAGCAGTGTGTTGAACTGGCTGATTTATTACAGTAAACATGGCATTATATATACTAGTGATTTCCTTGTAGCATACGTCAACTATGTTTTTCTAACATTACCTAATTTTGAAAATGTTCCTATGTATAAACGACCTTTAAGAAATAACATGGTGATTTTCCCCTAACTTTCCCGCATACCCTTTGATTATAGATTAATTTCTTACATTATTCCACTATGCATCTGTGTTTATCATCTACAAAGCATTTGCTTTGCTATTCTCGTGAAAGGCCCTCCATTTCTCAACATCTCAAATGGAACAGTTACAGGGACATGACCTCCTAACCACATGAGGCCAGAACAATGTGTTTGCCTCAGTTCAAGGTGCCAGAAAGGGGCTGAAAAAGCCTTAGAAACCTATGCCTCATACATTCTCAGAGAGACAATGCACCTAGGAACCAATGAACCATTCTGTAGCTTAATCGACTAGGTTCAGTCATCATCTGGACTGCCTCCGGGGGACCAGGTGGGCCTAGGGGTTGAAGTCACCTGTGCCCAGAGATACACTCCTTAGTTGCAGAGTGGGGCTTTCAAATCCATATGTCTCTCCTATACAGGCCCTCTTTTCTGGCAAAGGTATGAGGTTATCCTTCCCGTAAGTAGAGGAGTCTCCGTAGGGGATGGCGAGGGCTAAGTGTAAGGCCGCACAATTTCTTGTGGAGCCTTATTTTCTTTCCTAATGGTTCTTTTCCCAGAGGGCCTGCAGAGGGCAATTCTCCAAAAGACAATACCCCAGGTAGTTTTAAAGCCAAATTACCTAAAAGCGGGAGTACAAGAAGCTTCACTGTAGGCGGCCCCCCTGCAGTCACCAATCCGTCCACAGCCCGGGCCCTGCCACTCAGGCTGGGATAGCTCAGCTTCCAGCACTCAAATAGTTCAGCACTCACAGACTCTATCTGACATAATTCCTTACTGATTAATGACATCAAAATAAAAAATGAATCCAAAAGAGAAAAAGATGTGGGATATGTAGGATGCACTAAAGCGACAAACTCAAGGTTGATATTTCCAAAGACAGGAGACAAAAAATCAAATTCTGGAAAAAAAGAACAAAAATGACATTGAAGAAAGGATGATACATATGGAAGGTCTAAAATGGAGAGGCAAAATATGACCAGTTGTCTCAAAGAAAAATATAGAACCAACTGCAAAGAAAACAATGACCAAAGACTTAATGGCACAAAGTTTTTCATAAATGGATGAAGATACAAACCTGCAGATTCACAGACCCCATAGAAACACTGGAAAAAATAATTTAAAATTCTTAAAATCTCAAGACATATCTTAGTGACATTATTGAATTACAAATTCAAGAAAGACTGAGTAAAAAGAAGGAGGTGGTCATTTATAAAGTATGAAGTGTGTGAGGGGGGCAGTATGTAGTGGATTAGAGTGTTATTGTCAATAATTTTGGAAGCCAGAGAACAGTGGAACACTTTCTCTAGATTGTAGAATCATTAAATTCATTATATCTTTCAGGGTTTGGCTCCAATGCCATATTTTCAATGAGATCTATTCTGACACCCTTATTTAAAATTGCAGTCCTTCCACTACTCAGAATTTCTCATTCTACCCCTTCCATACTATTTATCTTCTAATATATGATATTATTCACCTTTTTATGTGTGCATTGCTTTCTGTCTGTTTCACTCCACTATAATGTAAGATTTTGGGGTAAGGTACAATATGCCTAGTACCTGGCATTCATAGGTATGCAGCAATTTGTCATTAAAATAATAAACACATGATGATGAGAAGAATATGGAAAATGAGGACCCTCACACATGGCTGGTGGGTGTGTAAATTATACATTGTATAACCTTCAAGGGGAAACTGGATAATATAGATTAAAATTTTGATTTCTCATAATTTCCTATTAAGCTTTTATTTTTCTTTGTTTTAAAGATTTTGTTTTTATGTAATCTCTACACCCAACGCGGGGCTCAAACTCACAACCCCAAGGTCAAGAGTCACACACTCCACTGACTGAGCCAGCCAGGTGCCCCCATTAAAGTTTTCTATTTCTACGTATCTGTCCTATAAAACATAGCACATACACAGAAAGACTTGTACAAGAAAGACTTGCTCTTTTCCCTGCAGTATTCTTTGTAGTGGCTAAAAGTTAAATATATTCCAAATGTTCATAAAAAGGAAAGAACTAAATAAACATTGATATATCTAATTTACATACCACTCAAGAGCATTTTTAAATGAGCCATTACATAAAACAAAACAAAGTCACATATCTAGATATGTTCATATAAAGAAATATAAGTGGATGAAAAAAATTAGGAAGGGCAAAGACCAAACTGTTAAGTGGTTATTTGAGAGGACAGTGAAAGGGTACAGAGAAATGAAGGGATGAGAGGTGTAGGAACACTTCTACAATTTACTACTTGCACATCTTTTCTGTGTTGTCTGACTTTTCTTCAAAGGAGACTTTCCAGACTTACTGGTGTGGCAGATTTTAATCTTATGATTAAAAATAAAACCAAGCAAATTCTCTGTCATGAGAATGTTTTGTAATGAGTGATAAAAATTTTATGACAATAATTATATTGTTTGTATCAGTAATGTTATTATACATAATTATTATAATATTATTATTAGGATTAGTCAAGTTTTTGTTTTTGTAAGGCACTTTGCCACTGAATGTATATGTATTATTTCATTTAATCTTCAAAACCACTCTGGGACAATTGTCATCCTTGTTTATAGATGAGGCCATAGGGGCTTGGAGAGGATAAATAACTTGCCCAAAGTCCCACAGCAGGTATGTGGCAGAACAGGGCAAGGGTCATATGTCAGAATTCTTTTTCTTTTCCAAAGTCCTGCCTCTGGGTTGTTCTAGTTTTAAAGTTGATTGGGGACCAAATCTATATCTTATACAAAATTGTGTTCCTACATATACAGAAAAGCTAAATAGATGTCTGTAGCTTATGACTTGAAAAGCGCATCAGCAATGTTTACCCTATTTTGCTTGTCATATTCTATACGACATGATGAAATGAAGATCTTTTAGAGTGGCACAATTTTGCTCTATTTTAATAATATCATAAAAAGACCAAAAGTTACATCTACACAGGACTGAACTGCCGTTGGCTTTTTTCTCTGAAACTTTGTACTTTTAACCTGTGGTTTCAAAAGTAAATTAAATGTACAAGCTTTAGAATTACACTGAATATTTCTGATATTCTTAGATAAATAAAGAGACTTAGAATTAATGCTTTAATTTTTCTAAGCTATTAAGTTTAGGTCTGTTCGTTCTCATTTCATGCTTCAGTAATAAATTAGATTCTAAACTGTTTATCTTACCTACACCTAGTTGCAATGTGTGGTATTTGGGTTTTTCTTTTCCATTTTAAACATGTGCATTGCTGTAGAAGAGCAATAAAGAAATATTAAAAACATAAATTAAGGCAAACACAAGGCTCTAGAGGATTTTCCAATATTAGATTTGGAAAATTTAAATGAAGAACATGTTTCAGTCTCTGGATAGAACCAAATGATAGAAAAGGAACAGTCAATTTATATTCACCCAGTAGCCTCAAGTTCAGGTACAAATATTTGAGAAGACATTGAATATTGAGTCATCAATGAAGCATTTGATTCCTAAATGCTTTCTTTTTCATTTGCACAACAGAACCAGTGATTATTTCATAAGCATTAGCTCCACATGTTTTCCTTCCAGCACAAAGAGTTTACAGAACTACAATGAGTAAATATGTGTACATTGTTTTCTTGGTATTGGTGATTAGTTTCCACTGTATTTTGGCTTCTCCCCAAGCCCCATGATAGATCTGTTGGCTGGCTGGGATTAGGGATTGCACCTGTGCCTATGGAACATTGCAAAGTAAACCAGTTCTCACAGATTTTCACAAATGACTTGGTCTCATTAGCTAGAAACTAAAAACTAACCTAATTACTTCCCAACAGTATGACTATTCTCACTAGGATAATTTCCTCCTGAAATGAAGGATGCCTTTTTTTTTCCTTTTTTTTTTTGTATATTTTCGTATATTTTTCTCTCACCTAGATGAATGTAAAAAATATATTGACTATAGTTCTCTTTAAACAAACCATACCTTTGTTCTTCTCTGATAAAATAGAGCGACATTTCCCCCAACATATTCTGAATTTATAAGAACCATGAAAAAATATTACATTAAATTTCAGTCTGAATAACGAACCAAATGTATTAAGTTAGGTGCTGTGGGATTAAGGGGGAAATCAGACTTGTCTTCTTTTTTTCTCTTTCACCTCACATTTCGTGGAATAAAAGATAAACAAAATTGAAAGTCAAATTCGACAAATGAAAAAGACAGTTTAGAGTTTTAAAGTATGTGGAAGGGAGGAGAAAAAAGGATAGTTAACTTAAGGGGACTGAAATAATACTAATAATGATTATAATACTAACTCACTATTTTATTATTTTTTAAAGTTTATTTATTTTAAGAGAGAGCGAACAAGAAGGGGGCAGAAGCAGAGAGAGAGGGAAAAAGAGAAAATCCCAGGCAGGCTCCACACTGTCAGTGCAGAGCCCAATGTCGGGCTCAAACTCACAAACTACGAGATCGTGACCTGAGCTGAAGTCAAGAGTCGGATGCTTAACAGGCTGAGCCACCAAGGCACCCAGTAACTCATTATTTTATATTGCATTCCTTTGTTGTAAGAGTGTTTAGCTATGTGCCAAAAGCCTATCAGCCATTTGTCATATTGGTACTTACTTCATATTGCTAATTCTTTTCCAAGTCTCAGAAACAGAAGAAGAATATGAAAAGCCATCTTATAAAGGAGCAACAACAAAAAAATCAAACATTTTCTAAACACAAATTAATTTTTAAAAAAAACAACAGAAATTCATTATTTAATTTTCTAGATTGTGTGTAAAAATGTGGTCAAAAGAAGAATGCATTAAGCATGCATGGAAAGGCTGCTTAAAATATACATCTGTCCCTGTGATGATGCTATGAAAAGAAAACTGGTAGGAGATCTAAACAGGTCAATCTCTCCCCCTGCATATGTGTCCCTATGGTATCATTTTAGGTTGTGATTTGAGGCAAGGCAAAGGCCCTTCCTTCAGTGTCCCTTCAGGTTAGTCCCTGGAATATCTGTAATTAGTATTGTCAATAATCGAAGAAATTTTGCTTTCAGAAATCTTCTGGTAAAATTTTGTCTTCTGTCTTTCCTTGCCCCCTTTTTTTCTTCTTTTATTTCTATCTACAAATGTTTTTTAAGCATTTGCTGTAGGTCAGACCTTTGCTTAGAAACGGGGATAGGAAAACATAGAAAGCCCCTGCATTCAAGTCAGAATACAGAGGGTGAGACATGTAAATAAGTATATGTAGCAAAATTGGATCAGTGGTAAACCAGGTGTGTGTATGTGGTACATTAGGATTTTAAAAGAGAGGGTTTTCTAAAAATGTTCACTTGGGCAATTAACATGTTAAGTCATTTGTAGTGAATTACAGATTAGCTTCCATTGCATAATATTGCAAAAACCTAATGAATCTTGGCAGGAGCTACAAACTATTTTTTGGGAAGCGAGGTAAGGAATGGGTTTGGATAGGTCAAAATCAAAATAAAAAATTATCAGCCTTCCCCACCAAAACAAAACAAAACAAAAAACCCCAAACCATGATTAATGAAGCAAGAGATTTCAGAAAGGTGTTACCAAGTCAAGAAGATGAGAGGATTGCTTGCAGCTGGGAAATAAGAAAAGACTGTCTTCAGAAGGTGTCATTTTGCTCCAGATCTTAGAAACGATTCAGATTTGTAAAACTGAGAAAGATGACTTCCAGGCAGGGAGATTACCAGCAAAACAAACAGAACTGTAAATTACTGTATATGCACAAATAATAACATAGTTCTTCATCAGATTAAAGGATATATAAAGTAGCATAGTAGCGAATACACCTGGAAAGGTTAAAGTGAGATTAAATGGTTTCTGAATATTTGCTCTCTGTTATGGCACTTACCATGTACTCTGATCATACTATTCATTACATTTAATGAAATTATTTGTTTACCTATCATTTTCTTTCTAACCTGGAGAGTTGCTAAAACCTAGGGACTGACTCAGAATTATTAAAATAATATAACACAAAATGTATTTAGTCCCACAAAAATTACTGACCACGATGGGCCAGAAAGTGTTAAGTGCACTAAAAAGGTAGGAGCAGAGGAAAAAAATAGAAAAAAGTCTATGTTGGGAGAATATAGGCAATGGAAAGAAATGATTAAAATACATGTCAAAGGTTGGAGAATTACAATTTTAAATGAGAAAAATTTCACCATGAAGATGACATTTGGACTAAGACTTGAGGGAGAGAGATCCATACGGCTATTAAATAGTCCAGATAAAAGTGGAGAGAGGACAGGGTTAGTAACTTCCAAGATATTTTTGAATAGTTTGAGATAAGTGAAGAGGGATCTCTAGAATTTGAGGCTAAAAAGACATAATAGAGTTCCATACAAAAGACTTTAGATAGAAAGGAGAGAGGAATATTGAGTAGAATAACATCTTTTCAAGAGATTTTTAAAAGTTTTAATTTATGTTGAGAGATAGAGCAGGGGAGGGTCAGAGAGAGAGGGAGACACAGAAGCTGAAGCAGGCTCTAGGCTCTGAGCTGTCAGCACGGAGTCCAACGCGGGGCTTGAATCCATGAACCAGGAGATCATGACCTGAGCTGAAATCAAGAGTCGGACGCTTGACCGACTGAGCTACCCAGGCTCCCCAGAATAATACATTTTCAGACAATAACATCACATCTCAAGTTAGTTGTGACCCCTGAAAGGTACTAGAAATGATAACTGATTTGCTAGCAAAGTCCACTGCTAGTGCCCAAATTATAATCTCTGTAGTACATGTCCACTAAAGGGAGCAGGACCCTTCAAAGAAATAGCTGATGCTGGGTGTGGAAAAGGACATGTACAAGTTAAGCATGGAAACTTTGTCTTTCCAGAAACTGAAGAAGTTAAAATCTATTAGGCTTTTCTCAAAATGGCTCAGCAACCAACTTCAGGAGGTTCCTACTGACAACTATGTGACAATCTTGCTATCCATAAGAATAATAACTTCAATAAACCGAAACACAACAAATATGTTATGTTCATACTGATGAGCATATTGAATTCATATCAATTAAAAAAACCCTCACTGGCTACTTAGAAGTTGTTAGGAATCCAGAGATTATTAGGAAACACATTAATTGTTACCAAACATTTGTAAATAAATGAAAGAACACTGTTTAACTATCTTGTCCTTTTGTACGTCAGGACACAGTTGAGGAAACAGTGTTTCTTTACAGAAGCATTCCTGCTGAAAAATAAACAAGGAGTAGATATAATTCAAATATTACCATTTTGTAGACCCCTAATAAAATATGGGTCTAGGCTATGATTACTAATCGTTTCTAATGTCACAGCAAAAGAGGTAAGTGAAGATTTTATACCTCTTATTGGAGGTACAAACCACCACCTATGAAGTATTCTTGCCAAAATATCAAATCTTTATTATTTCATGCCTCTAGATCCATCTACCAATTTAAGGAAAATTCTGGACAGAAGAGCATGTTAAATCCCACCACAGGAATGCAATTGAAAAACTCCAAAATGTGTGAAACAAAATTGCGAGAAAATGTAAAAAGGAGGGAAGAGAATCAATACACTAGAAGAAACTGAAAAGGCATGTTAACTCAATGCAGTAAGTAGACATTGTATGGATCTTGATTTGAATTGTTAGTCACATATATTTGTATATGGATATATAAATACTTTGTGTATGTTGTGTGTAATATATATGTCATATATACATACAATATATATGTACACATGATAGACATATAAGATACACACACACACATATATACAATATAAGACAATTGAGAAAATTAAGAAAATTTGAGTATTGTTTGGTTATTTAATGACCTCAAGAAATTATCATTTTAAGTGTGATTCTGATATTGTGGTTAAGCCTTTAAAAACACTCCTCAACCATGAGTGAAATATGCTAAAATCTTTATAGATGAAATGATATGAAGTGAGGAATTTGCTATAAAATAATCCAGGGGTGCAGGAGTGAAGAAAAGGGTAGGCATATATATGAAATACACGTGGTCCTCATTGATGACTGCTGTAGTTGGATGATGGGCATTTGGAGGTTTATCAAACTATTCCATTTTTGGTATAGAGTACAGTAAAATCTTGGTTTGTGAGCATAATTCATTCCAGAAACATGCTTGTAATTCAAAGCACTTGCATATCAAGATGAATTTCTCCATAAGAAATAATGGAAACTCAGGTGATTCGTTCCACAAACCCAAAATATTCATATAAAAATGATTACAATTCTGTAATATAATACAAAATAATAAAGAAAATACAAAATATAAAGAAATATAAAGTGCATTAACATGCATCTACCTTTGAAAACCTTCATGGCTGGTGGGAGGGAGACAAAAGAGGGAAGGGTTTCACTTTCACTTATCACTAATGGATGTTGACTATAGTACAATATTAATAAACTTTTGTCGGGGCGCCTGGGTGGCGCAGTCGGTTAAGCGTCCGGCTTCAGCCAGGTCACGATCTCGCGGTCTGTGAGTTTGAGCCCCGCGTCAGGCTCTGGGCTGATGGCTCGGAGCCTGGAGCCTGTTTCCGATTCTGTGTCTCCCTCTCTCTCTGCCCCTTCCCCAGTTCATGCTCTGTCTCTCTCTGTCCCAAAAATAAATAAAAACGTTGAAAAAAAATTAAAAAAAAAAATAAACTCTTGTCGTATACTGTATTTAATGCAACTGGCAATAAGGCAGAAGAAGGGGTCTATATCTGCAGGCGCCTGACCTAGAATGAAGCAAAGCATTCCTGAGCTTACTCTTGCATGAAAAAGCAGAGGAGTGTCCATAGGTGCTTTGAAGTGACAAAAAATACACTAGTGGCAGTTGGGGACACCTTCCAATGTTCTGAAAAATCACTGATTTCTGCCAAACACATGGCCTGAGACCAAATATCCAAGCATTACCCACAATCCTGCAGAGAGAGAGAGAGAGAATGAAAGAGAGGGAGAATAAGAGAGAGAAAGAGAGAGAGAGAGAGAACAACCATCGGCTCAGTTGTGATCATGTGACATTCGGCATCATGTACTACTCGTATTGCAAGACATCATTCATTTATTAAGTTAACCTTTATTAGAAATGTTTGCTCATCTTTTGGAACGCTTGCAAAACAAGTTACTTGCAATCCAAGGTGTCACTGTATTTGAAATTTACTACTATATAAATTTCTCCTCAAAAAGTAAAAAGTATTTCCCTGGCTATTGGACTGAGAATATATTGGGCGATCAGAAGCAGGGAGTGAATTAATTATGATGGTGACTTACACCAGAATGATACTGGTGGGGTAAATGGAAATTGGTTGGATTCTGAATATATTTTTAAAAGAAAAATCAACAGGGTATGGTGGTGTGAAGTATGAAAGAAAGGGAGTGGTCAAGAGTTTGGGGTCGAAAGTGGAAGACTGTAACTAGCGTTTACTAAATTGGGAAAAGCTCCAGAGAAGGTTTCAGGTGTGAGAAAGATGGAGGGTGAAGCCTTGGACACAGCAGGTTTGAGATGCCTATTGAACATCCAGGTAGTCACTTGACTGTATGAGACTGTTATCTCAAGGTAATCAAAGCAGTCCTGTCAGGTCAGCATTAATAACAAAGTTCTTGGGTTGAATCTGTTCATATACTATATGATCCATATCTTTGCACGGATTACCACTCCCCAGAAAGGGCAAGGTCTAGAAAATGACCAACAGTATTATCTACATCTTTCTTTTATATAGTTCTTAAGTAAACTTGCTAACACTCAGCTGTTTGGGAAATTTTGCCTCAAGGTATTTTGACTACAGTGATGGAAATTTTTTGAATAGAAAAAAGCATCAGAGAATAGCAGGATGTTGGATCAGTTAGGAAATTCACATTTATTTCAAAATGTCCCAAATTGCGACCATCTCCATTCCATGTTCATATAAAATGAACATAAAATGTGACCTAATCCTCTTAATCATTATTTTTAATACAATATAACCTTAAATCAAGTAAACATTGGAAGAACTAATAGTTTTCCTGTTAGATATTTCTGTGGACTATCATTTTTCTCTAACATTAAAAACAATGTTACATACACACATTCAGGCAGGTATTTTAAAAATTCCCTGGAGGGGCGCCTGGGTGACTCAGTCGGTTGGGTGTCCGACTTCAGCTCAGGTCATGATCTCACAGTCCATGAGTTCGAGCCCTGTGTCAGATTCTGTGCTGACAGCTCAGAGCCTGGAGCCTGCTTCGGTTCTGTGTCTCCCTCTCTCTCTGCCCCTCCCCTGCTTATGCTCTGTCTCTCTCTGTCTCAAAAATAAATAAAAACACTTAAAAAAATAAAAAAAATAAAAATTCCCTGGAATGATTTTATTTAACATATATTTTCCATGGTGCAAGTACTTAGGACTTATAAAAGTGTTCATGGAATTACCAGATTATTTTCTAAACTGTCATGACAATATATATTCATTGTAGCATACCCATTTGTACACATTATATTCTCGTAGTATCGCAAGTTGACTATAACTTTACCCATCTCAGGTATATTGTTAAAATATGTTTTAGTAATTTTAGATATTAACCCATTGTTTTAGTTACATTTATATGCTTATGTGAAATATAGCTTATTATTAAGTTTCCTCTTGTAAGCTTGATTTATCTCAGATTATCTATTGTAACTTTAGCATTAGCATTATTTTTAACAACTTGCGTGCCCCATTTACATTAATCCTTGTGTGATATTTTTCCAAATTATAAAATTTTAATTGCAGCAAGCAATTAGTTATTGAAAAATGGAGTCATAATTAGCTTTCTTAATCATGTAAAACACAGCCGCACTAAAACAATAAGTATGTTCATATACAACTTGCCATATACTCAACAATTGTAAAATGTTAAATATAACATCTACTCTCTCATAGGTTAAGTGAGTTTAACCCAACAATCACAACTATGATGATGATGGCCAAAACTAATGGAAGACTTATTAGGTGTAAATATCTTTCATGTAGTGAAACTCAATCTTACAACAACCCTCTTTAGTTAGGTATTCTTCTGACTAAGCACGTCAAGGTTCTCAGGAACTGAAGATTGCTCATTAGATTCTGTGGATGCATAAGCACTTAAAGAATAATTAGACAATGCAAAAATCATTTTCTTTAGAGGAAAATGTTAAAAGGATTCTTTAGCTAGTCAGTCTTTTGTACATGAAGAAAGAAAGCAGAATTTGAACTGCAGGAATCTTGTTCTTTTCATGTTAGGAAGTACTGGCTTTGAAGAAGCTCCACCCCTCGCTCCCATTTCACTGCTTCCCACAGGAATTTCTCCAGTGTCTTCATTTACTGATGCATTACTTCATACTGATGATGTGCAGTTGACAGAGGAGTTAGATACAATCGAAATCAGAATCTTGGAAAGACTTTGAGGTCAGCCATTTACCATGTAAAATATTCTCAAGGAGGTTCTTTAGTTTCTGTTTATAAACAAAGCTAGCATGCTGGAGACTGCTCTCACTTAACAATTCTCTTTCTCTGGCTTATCTGGAATGGAAAGTACTGACCTCGAAATGACTGCCACTGAACAATGAAAGGAAAAGAAAGAGAAAAGAAGATTTGGATCTCTTGATGTCACTGGGAGTGAATGTGAAATGCACATTTTTAACTAGGACCTTGGCAAACTTATCAGATAAGTGAACTCCTTTAATAAAATAGCTCTCTAAAGCTCCAACTACTTTACATAGATAAAATTGCTTAAGACCTCTTTTTATTTGTATCATTTGCCAAATACCGTGATCCAAAGTCAGAGGCTTATAAAATATATTCTTTATTTGAAACTGAAGTTCATGCTCTTTCTTTCCTTTGGCTGAGAACATGCTGGATATTTGTGCAGTAAGTGGAATTAATTATTATTGTTCAAGTACTGTTGGCATATCCTGTGATGTACATGACTTCATTGAGGAGATACAGTTCTCATCCTGGATACATTTTACTCTGTGTTAGACAAAATGACAATACACTTTGAACAGGTCCTGATGGTATTTTTATACGACAGTGTGGTATGAGATTGTCATTTGATGTGGTTTATGCCCATAGTTTCCTTTGCTAAACAAATAGTGGGTGGTGTTCTGGAGACATACATTGTGTGGAGAGTATGGAAGAGTTAAAAGACAGTGTCTGAACTTCACATGGGAAGATACTAGGTCACAGGTGATACAACCAAGAATATGTGAAAAAAAACAATTGACCAAAGTGAAAAGGAAGGAACAAAGTGGGTTTGGGAGGGGGAGAAAAAAAGGTAGTTTTCTTACAGGATGATGAGGCAAGAAAAATCTAATTCAGAAGATGTTTAGTTTTGAGAAAACCAAATGGCAAAACATGTGAAAGTGTTTGGAAGTTTTGACTTTGGCAGAACTTCAGATGCAGTTGGTTAAACACTGTGTCCTAAAGCTTGTACTTTTCCTAAGCAACACTGAACAGCCATATGCTTCAGATTTCCTTACGTGCATTCAGCTGCCTCATTCTCAACTTAATTGCTTTTGCCCATTGCATAAAATATCTCCATTCAAGAGTGCTACGCATTTTACACGGTTCTCATAATTTTTTAAAAATTTAATTTCCATGATGGATATTGAAAAATTATTTTAAAAATTTAGTTATTTTGATGAAAACAATGTGTGCTTAGTTAGAAAGTCAAAAGAAGAAAGGCCGGCCTTGAAACTCAGAAGTCCCATCACTAATGGCCACCCCCAGATACGGTAAAGAATAATTTTTGAAAGCAATGAAATCACAACGCTCATCCAGATATAAAATGAACATATATCAAAAATATTATTTAACTCATTAAGGTTGGGGGGCGCCTGGCTGGCTCAGTTGGAAGAGCATGCAACTCTTGATCCTCAGTTTGAGCCCCACCGTAGGGGGGTAGAAATTATTTAAATAAATAAAACTTTAAAACTCATTAACTAATGAAGAAGCCAGTGTAAAGAACAGTCTCCCAAACCAGACAAATACACAAGACCTCAGAAATAATTTGCATTACTATGTTTCCTGCAAATTACTTCCATCTCTACAAAGTGGTATGATACGTAAAAGACAATGAAAGACACAAACCCTACAGGATCTTATAACCCAGAATAATATGTTGCAAACGAGTCAAGAATTCTCTGTTGAACTCCCCTGGTTATTTTTGGTCTATTACAAAGGCTTTCACAATATTCCCTTACAGAGACTAGAACTTCCAACACTCAAAGTTTAGTATTTACTTCCATATTTTATTTAAGTAATTTATTTATTTTTAAGTTATTTAATTAATTTGTTTATTTTGAGAAGGAGAGAGACAGCAGGGGAGGGGCAGAGAGAGAGAGGGAAAGAGAGAATCCCAAGCAGGCTCCGCACACTGTTAGCGCAGACCCCGATGCAGGGCTCGAACTCACACAGTGAGATCATGACCTGAGCCGAAATCGGGAGGCAGAAGCTTAACTAACTAAACCAGCCAGGTACCCCATTTCCATACTTTAAAATACCGTAAACAGTTCTTCCACAATTGCTCAAGTTTAGATACTAGTTTTTGACTTCTTTCTATTGACAATGAGGATTTAACTCTCTTCTATTACTCTTCACACATACACTTATTTGCCTGCCCCAATAATTCCATTAAAGACTTAACTCATTTTATTAAATTTATATTCATTAGGAGAATGCAAGTACTGCTCATTGCTGAGCTAAGGAGTAGAATGTGAGTGATTCCCTTTCTTGTGCTTTTGCTGTTGTTGTCACCTATAGTTCATTGTTGCTGCTACTGCTCCTTCATTTTCTTCCCCCCCCCCTTCTCCTCCTCCTTTCTTTCATTTGCTTAGCTTTCTTTGCATATCTGACTGAATCTTCTCAAACCTTCACTTTTAATTCTTAATTTTCCACCTGGTCAAACTCGCCAGGTAATCTAAGCATCCCATTTATGTATCTCTTTCCCCCTCCTTCTCATTTTACTTCTTCCCTTATTATTCTTTTTTGTTCTGATCCATTCCTCCTGGAGGCCCCCATCTTTCTGCCATATTTTTTTGGCTGATGGCTCTTCAGGCTGCTATACTACTGTCATTCTGGGACTTCTCTTTGCAGAATACCTAGAAATTCCCTTTACCTATTTCCTCTGCTGGGTTTTTCATTTCCTGGGTCCCATGACTTTCTCTATATTTATTTACACTTCTACTTGATGGAGCCCATTCTCCATTAAATTCCCAACTGAGACCTTGTACTTCTGAAGGCAATAATTAATCTATCCTTATATTTGATTGATAGTTTAGCTGAATATAGATGTCTAGGTTTTAAAATCACTTTCTTTAATAATTTTAAGGCATTGCTCTAGTATCTTCTAGATATATTGTAGCTCTCAGGAGAACTGGTTCTATTCTTATTCTCTTCAATTTGTTTCAATATTTCACAAAGTTGTGCCTTGGAATGGGTGGTTTTCTCATTCAATACCTGAGCACATAGTGTTCTTTTATTCTGCAAATACATACCTCTTCAGTTCTAGGAAATAATCTTGTGTTTTCACCCCTCTATTTCTATTTTTCTTGTTCTTTGGAATTGCTGCTATTCAGATGTAGGATGTCATGGATCGTGCTCTAAGTTTCTTATTTTCTCTCTGCCATTTTAATTGTGTTCCTCAACTCACTTGCCAAACTTTTATTTACTTTCAAAAATTTTGCCATAGTGATTTTAATCCAAGTACTCTCTTCCTGGTTTTGCCATGATTTTTCTGTAGCACTCTCTTCTTTCCTTTTTATAAATGCAATAGCATACCTACCAAGCAACATTAGTTATCATATCGACTCTTTCTTCTGTTATTTACTCTTTCTTTTTGGTTATTTGGTTGTAACTGTTTTATTCTATCTCTTCAATGGTGGAAACTTTCCTCAAATGTATGCTGGCCTTGGGCTGCATTTCATATTTAGGACTAAGAAATGACAATCCTGATGAGAAGCTCTGTGTGCATTGAATGAATGAATATTGTTTAGGTTCCATGAGGTCAGAGATGGTGTCTTATTTCTAGAAACTCAACCACTTAGCACAGTGCCTGGTAAGTGTTTGTCTCTGACACAAATAAAAGAGTTCTCCTTAGAGGACAGAAAAAAATAATAAAGAGAAAAAATAAAAACAAAGGACATATGGGCTCAGGTAGCCAGCATCATTTCTTTCTGTTTAGAAAAGAGCTTTGAAACTGATAGAAAATAAAAATGTTAAATAAACTCTGCCAGCCATGAATCCTGAAGATTATGCACACCAAAAAAATTATAGTGAATAAAATTTTTTCCAAGATGCCCTTCATGTCATTTCTCCTTGTAAGTCCTGCCATTGATTATAGTTGTGTGATACTCCTACACCTTCCTTTTCCTCCTCAAAACTTTACCTCATGAAAGAGAGATTAATCTCCCGTAACTTCCCATTTTGGTTTGCCCACTTATTTTAGGTTAGTTATACTTTAACATTTAATGCTTCTTCTGGAACTAAAGGCTCTGCTGTTAGCTGAGGAATTAGAAACATTTAGGGAACTGGTGAGATGAACATTTGGAAGAGTATGGGGTCCCCTCAGGTCCCTGACATCATCTTGGGTAATGTGGTGCTTCCTTTGCCTACATGGAAGACTGATGATACATGGAGACATAAACTTTCCACAGTGATCTTTGAGGCAGAAAGGAGCCAGTCTTGCCCATGCTGATAGCACATTTCAGAACTGGTCTTTTAGAAAAATGCTTTTCAAAATGTATTTGAAATTGTTCCCCTGCTTAACATCACATATCCATAAACTTCTTGGAGAGAAGATTTCAGAAAATTAATTTCAAAAAATTAACCCATAAAAGACTGGAAATGAGCTGGCCCTTTAGCCCAAGTATTCTAGAAATACACTTACTGAGCAGGTGGGTTTTTGGAAAAGGAAGATAGTAAGATTTGTTCATCTATTCATGACAGGGCCAAAGAGAATAAACATAAATAGATATATTCTTACAGGGGAATAATTAGGAAGGTCAAAAGAACACTGAACAGAACGTATTTGTTCTGAAGATAACAAGCAAAATTTCTCAGGGAAATGGTAAAACTTCATTTCCTGAGAAAATGTAAAATGATTCTAAAGAATGCACTGGAAACTGTACAGTAATAAGTAATATTTAAGGTTAAAGAAAACAAAATTTATTCACTCATTTTCCTCTTATGCTTATGATTTGATATCACAACTTGAGTGCTTTATCCTGATAGCCACTCTATCACTGTGCTTCTAGACCCTTCCCTTGGGTGACTTCCATCATGTGAAGGATGAGAAGGGGAGCAGGTATGGAGGAAGGACCGTGGTGAGTGGGACTAAGGAAACCTAACTTGTTTAGTAGTTCTCTTCCACCACAGGTAATTCAAAATAGAAGAATTATGTATTTTGCATTCAGAACCCCATCTGTCTTGCCCTCCATTTCATAGTGAATACAAATCTGAGACTGTTAATATGTAATTCCAAGCAAATGTTTGTTTGTTTGTTTGTTTGTTTGTTTGTTTGTTTGTTTGTTTTTAAGTACCGTTCATGCTAGCCGGGATCCCAACATGGGCCTGAACTCATGACACTGAGATTAAGACCTGAGCTGAAATCAAGACCTGAGCTGACATAGAGAATTGGATGTTTAACCAACTGAGTCATGCAGGCACCCCCCAGACAAATATTTAGAAGTGGTTGCATTTGTAGAATTGTTGAAAGTATCTTGTTGTTCAGTAGAAACAAGCCCCAGAGAGAAGTGTTACAAAAGTCATCACAAAGAAGCCTTGGTAGTATAATTACTAAATTATTATCCATCAGAGCAGTGAGCATCATGTCACACATCTCCTGAAACTTGTCATGAGGTCTCAGTTTTCTCCTTCTTTATAAGTCTTTATTCTAGCTTCACAAATACTTGAATCTTGTTCAGAAAACAAGTCTCATTCTGCAAAAATTTTTTTTTCCTTTTGCTTTTTCCTGGAAAGAGGAAGCTCTTTGGGTTTCCACAGTAGTGGTCCTCTCCTCTTGTCTTACATGCTCTTTTGCACATGTTCTTTAGTTATTCTGTTTATTCATTCTTTTAGCTTGAGGGAGAGCATGCAGCAGAGATAGCAGAAGGAGACAAGTATTGTTGGCTGCCTAATGGCTTAGCATCAGCTGCATTTCATTAGAGATCAGTACATGTCCTTGTCCAAATATTTTACAGAAGATCTATTAACTTCAAAGTACACCAGGAGCAAGTGTTTTCTCTATGTTTGATATGAGCACTCATGCAGTGGCCCCAGCTTATCCATACTGAAGGTATGCCGTTGCTTAAATGATGGACCCTAGCTTTATGAATACTATTCTAAGAGTTTTATGCTGTCCTATATCACAGACTCAGTTATCAAGAAGAGAGACAGAAACGAACCAGGATCCCAATGCTGGAAAGTCAGGGAAGTATCCATTGAGAAAATGGCGTGAAATAGCATTTGAAAGATGATGAGACATTTGCCAGGCAGAAAGCATAGGCTGAGTCTATCCTGGGCCAAGGAAGTGGTGTGAGAAAAGCAGGGAGAGGGGGAGCCTGGGTAGCTCAGTTGGTTAAGCATCCTACTCTTGATTTTTGGTTCAGGTCATGATATCACGGTTCATCAGTTCCAGCCCCACGTCAGACTCCACACTGGACACGCTTCTTTCTTGCCTGCTTGAGATTCTTTCTTTCTCCCTCTCCCTGCATCTTCCTGGCTCAAGCTTGTGCTATCTATCTCAAATATAAGTAAATAAACCTAAAAAGAAGATTTAAAAAATGAAGAAGAAAAGCAGGGAGGTAAGAAACAGCCTGAAACATTGAAGGAAATGAAATCAGTCTGATGAAGCTAGAGAGCAGAGTGGCAGAGGCAGTTGACAAGAAAAGAGGCAAAGGAACTAAATGAGGGCCAGATCATGCAGTTCTATATAGTCTTGAAGAACTATGGTATGTCAAAACACTGAAACACTTCCAACTGGCAAGCATATATATCACATATTATATATATGTAATTTATGTAGAGTTTATAATAAAGGATTTAGCTTATTAGAAAATAAATTTGAGGGGCGCGGAGTGGCTAAGTGGGTTGATCATCCGACTCTTGATCTCAACTTAGGTCATGATCTCCCGGTGTGTGGGTTCAAGTCCCACATTGGGCTCTGCACTGACAGCATGGATCCTGCTTGGGATTCTGTCTCTCTCTTTCTCTGTCTCTCTCTCTTTCTCTCAAAATGGATAAACTAAGAAAAAATAGAAAATAAATTGGAATTTAAACATTTTTTAGTTTGTATTGATTTATATGTTAACTTGTAGAACCATAAGATTTGCTAAATATTTTTAATACCCCCTGTGCTTAGCCATACCCAGAGTAGGGTGGCTGAGCCTCTATCATGCCACCTTCTTTTCTTCTATGCACACTGGTAACCCCTTCAATCTTTTTTAGAGTAGGTTGCAAAGAAAAGAAATAATCTTCCACAGAGCCTTTTTAACCCCCAGTCTCCCTTCCCACCCCCTAACTTGCTTCCTTAGGACAAGCATGTGTAACTCTGTTCTTAAGTAAGAAAGCAAATACTCAGCCATAAAGAGGGATTTGTGCATAGTTGTTAAACTATATAAAATTGTTTCATGTCTTTACCTTAATGAACTAAAACACTTCATTCCATCATATCATAAATAATCACCACATGGGGTTATGTATACAGAACAGACTATTTGAGATAAATGTGCACATGCTGATAAATATTTAGGACTAATGGAAAATAATTTGTTCCCTTATTTCAGAGCAGACTAACCTTTACTGAAGATCTATTGTGGACCAGGAACTACATGAGACATTTTACCTTTAATATCTTATTTAATATTTGTCTAATACTAACACCCAGATACTATTTTTTAGATCTAACTTCTGTACCTGGGCTCCTTTCTTTTGATCTGTCCCACATCCTCCACTTAATTTTGGCTTTTTCCAATGCCCTCTCAGCCCACAGAGACTGATGTGTAAGAACGTTATGTATTCAAACTCACCCAAATCCCCAAGGAGAAACTGGCACTTCTCAAATGCAAAATGCACTGTTTTACTTATATTTTCTCACATTTAATGATTGTTTTCATTGCTAGCTGTTGACTTCTCACTTACTTTTGAATGGCCTGGTCTTTTTTTCCTTCATGTGGTTCTGATGAACACATTAGGGTTTGTTGGTTAACACATTTCCACTAGGGTTTGTTAACCGGGGAGAAGGCTGTTGTCTTCATGTGGTTTGTCTCAGTGTGTGTGTGCGTGTGTGTGTGTGTGTACCGCACATGTCTCATGTTCCCTTCTTGATTGTAAGCTAGAAAACAGGACTTCTGTGCTTTAAATGGTGCATAACTGATAGGATAATCCAAAAGCACAGTATTAGTATTGTTACCATTGCTCTACTATTAAGCAGCTATGTGTTTGTTAGTATGTCCCCAAACCTTCTTTAGCGTATTTCCTTATGTGTATAAGGTGTTATTCCCCCTAATTTCCCTCCAGCAGGAAAGCCCGATCCTTTACCATAAAACTGTCTTGCCAAAAGACCTTTATGAACATCATCAAAGTGGAAGGTTTAACTACCAACTCACAAAGATGGTGGTTACATATTAGACTTTTCTATTATTTAAATGTTTCTTTTAAGAGGATCTTATTTTCTGAACTCATGATTAGTTCCCCCTTGCACGTTGTGGTTAAAGGACCATAGTTTTAGTTTTGCCTGGCTAATAAGCAGGTGACTTACAGGGCTTGGGCTAACTAATAAGCACAAAATAAAGTTGCTGGTGTGGAAAAAAACAAAGCAAAAAACTGTTTCTCCTTGATTTCCTCTCATAATCCTCCTAAGAAAAATTTCAATCTCCAGACAGACGGGTATAAAGAAAGAACTTTTGTCAAGACAAAAACACCTGCCCTGAAACTAGCTGAACAGATTGTGCAATTCTACTCTGTGACAGCTGCGAGAAAGAGGCTTGGAAACTGCTAATTCAATCAAGAACTGTTTAATGCAATTTGACAGATTTCCAATATAAATCGGGCTATGTTACTACTGGGGGGGGGAAGGGGGGGAAATCTCCAGCACAGAAACTCATAGCTTGAGAAGAAGCAGCAGGAGACTGAAAATTTTGCTGGAGCTCCTGATGAAACTGAGAGTTAATAGATTGGGTTTCCATCCAAAGCAAATCTACAATGCATTGGATGAGAGTATTTACAAAAGTATCTGATGAGGAGAACCAAGAACTGCTCTGACATTCAGAGGCAATTCAATGATAAACTGAAAATTGTACTCAACAGTTAAGACCACATATTTATCTTCTTCAGAGTTCCAGGCCCCAAACCAAAAAAGTAAACGTTGGATTTAGGAAATATAAGATCATAAAACACTGGAGAAGTCATGACCCATGAACTGGGATGAAGATAGAAACATAAATGAAAAAATTGTCTGTTTCTATTCAAAAATAAAGTGTATCTCAGACTTGTAGGTAGAAGAGAATTGAACTGTCTCTCTTCCGGTGATTAGCAAATACTTTAACTCAGGAACCGCAAATTCAAAGGCCAAATTGATATAAGCAAATGTGATGGGCCAAGTATAGAAGTGATAGGGTCTGAGATGGACCTTATAGCACAAACTTTGTCTCCAAGGGGCAGCCATTACTTAGTTCTAGCTGGTCAACATTAAGGCTATCTCTGGCTCCAGTATGCCAGAGCTCTTGAATTTAGAGGGAAATCAGGAACTCACAACTTTTTTGTGAAACATTCAAATTTTAACTGTTGGCTTAAATTTAAAATAAAACAAAAACACTTTCTCAGTCAAAGCAAGCACATCTGTGGACCTATAATTACTGACTGCTCCAACTTCTATGTTCTTCTGGACCTCATTCGTGAGGGACAGCACCTGCTTCACATGACTCTTTGCAAGAGAAATTTCTAGACTTAAAATTGTTGGGTCGAAGTTTGCATGTTTTAATACTTTTGAGGTTTAATGTAATAATGCTTCAGAAATTGTGAAAGAATATATAATCGTACAAGCAGCATATAGGGTAATGACGCTCTATACTTTGAACAGTACTGGATATAATTGGTCATACATTTTTCAATAAACTTATTAACTTTAAAATTAAATGCATCATTATTTCTAGTTATAAATATAAGACATATGTAAAAGAATAATCATTGAAATATAGGAAATTAGATGAGGAAACATTAAAATCTCTCATCCTTCCAAATAGCTCTCTTCAGATGGACACATACAACATTTTATATAAAGTAGATCATTTTGTAAATACTATTTGTTACCTGTTTCTTTCACTTAACAATATGTCAGAGAGTTATTTTTCCATCACTTCTAAATTAGATATACCTTAATTTTTTAAATATTTATTTATTTATTTTGAGAGAGAGAGAGAAAGAGTTTGAGAAGGGGAGGGGCAGAGGGAGAGGGAGAGAAAGAATCCCTAACAGGCTCTTAACTGCCAGCACAGAGCCCGATGCAGGGCTTGAACTCATAAACTGAGAGATCATGACCTGAGCCAAAATCAAGAGTCAGATGCTCAACCGACTGAGCCACCCTGGCACCCCTTAATGAGCTTCATAGAATTTGAGGATGAATAAAATTAATTAAGTTAATATAAAATTTAATTTAATTTAAAAATATAAAAATAGCTCTTTCTTTAAGCAGTCACTCTGGACATTACACTTGCTTGCAACATTTTATTATTAAAAACAACTCAACAATGAACATCCATATGCCATACATATTTAATCACTTGGCAATTATCTCTTCAGAATTTTGTCTTCAGTCATTGTGTTCACATATTTGATTTTCATGAATATTGCCAAATTATTTTTCAAAATTTGTATTAGCCTTGCTAATAACAGGGTAGGGTATACTTCCCATTTGTAGTTTTATCTTTTTTTTTTTTTTTTTTTTGGTCTATCTGGTAGATGGAACTTGATAATCAATTTTGTGTTTATTTTTCTCTATTAGTGAAGTTGATTTTTTTTTTAAAAAATTTTTAATGTTTATTCATTTTTGAGACAGAGAGAGACAGAGCATGAATGGGGGACGGTCAGAGAGAGGGAAACACAGAATCTGAAGCAGGCTGCAGGCTCCAAGCTGTCAGCACAGAGCCTGACGCACGGCTCGAACTCACGGACTGTGAGATAATGACCTGAGCCGAAGTCAGATGCTTAACCGACTGAGACACCCAGGCGCCCCGTGAAGTTGATTTTTTAATATAATATTAAAATTACATTTCTTGTGAATTGCCTGTGTCTTCTGAGTTCTCTTTTCTATTGATTTATAAAAGCTCTTTGCTTATTAGTTCAATCAATTCTTTGTCAGATGTGCTGCAAATATTATTTTCTCCTAATTTAGAATTTGTCTTCTATTTTGTTAAAGATGTATTTTTGCCATAAAGAAGTTTAAATCTTATTTATTTACTTTGTAATTAAGTCCACCAAAGTTCTTGTGCTTTATGACTTTAATGATATATTAGAAAGACCTTTTTCATCTAGTCTTGTTTCTAAAACATATACTTTTCCTACAATTCTTATTTTAGTTTTTACATTTAAACTCATTGCTTTTTATATTTAAACTCCGCTCTGTTGCTTATCTAATTCATATCTCTTGCAGTACCACACAATTTTCATTGCTAAGTTTATAAGTAAAGACAGAGAGAACTAAACATTTCTCACTTTTTCAAAATCTCCTGACTTCTCACAAATGTATACTTCTAGGTGAACTACAGAAACACTTTCTTCAGGGAAAAAAGGTTCCTTTAATATTTTCACTTAACAGATTAATTCAAAAAATCATATCTTTACAGTGTTGAATCTTCCTTGCCAAGAATAAGTTATATGTCTCCATTATAGAAATATTTATGCCTCTTGATAGATTTTAGTCATTTTCTTTATAAGGTTTGTCTATGTTTTTATATGCATTTTCTGGGTGCGTTATTTTGCTTTTTGTAAATGGCATTTTTTTACAATTGCCATTAAAATGTTTTACTGAATATTTTCAGATAAAAAGAAAGTAACATATTTTTGAATATTAATTGTGTTATTCATTACCTTATTAAACTATCCTAGATTTTCCTGGTATTCAATAATATCATACCATATGGATATAATTATAATTATGCTCCATTCTACTATATTTAAAACTTTAATTTTATGCTTGTATTTTTTAGGAGAGAACTGTTAAACACCTTGTTCTGAATCTTCATTTTAAATCATGCTTGCACAAATTAAATGGTTTCACATACATATTCTTTTTTGAGCCTAAATGAATCAACAGATGTTATAATTGATATATAACCATACAAATGACTTCCAAATATATAGAAAGGGATTTCAATCATGTTGACTATTTACATTAAAATTTTGTAATGTTAATTATATTTATCATTTATGATCCAGTAATTAGTTATTAATTTAGAAAAGAAAGAATGACAGAAAGAAAGAAAAGACAGACATATTCTTACACATACATACGTGCATACATACACACATACATATATACATACTGAGTTCCCTTGGTACTCTGTTTCTTCAGAAATATCATTCAAATTGCTCTTCTCAGTCATGTAAGAGTAAAATGATAAAATTACCTTTGTTTAATAAAAAGGAAGTAGACAGCTGCCTCCCTGTTTTCTCCTCCCTAGAGTGTCTAGTTGTGAAAATAATAAGCCCCAAAAGAGGTTTGAACTTGCGATTTTACTGTGCAAGTTCATGGGCCTTTCAGATCTTTGGAACTGTGAACACATACTTCCAAAATTAATGTATGATTTTATCGTGGGTCTCACAGGAGACAATACAAGGTACATCTACTTATCTCTGAAGGAGATAAAAGAAGCTTCTGTTGGGGCACCTGGGGTGGTTCAGTCGGTTGAGCGCCCAACTTCCGGGCAGGTCACCATCTCAAAACTTGTAAGTTCAAGCCCCACATCAGGCTCTGTACTAACAGCTCGGAGCCTGAAGACTACTTCAGATTCTTCATCTCTCTCTCTCTCTTCCCCTCCCCTTGTCACTCTCTCTCTCTCTCTCTCAATCAGTCAATCAATAAACATTAAAAAAAAGTGGGGGGAGAGGGGGCACCTGGGTGGCTCAGTCTGTTAAGCATCCTGCTTCAGCTCAGGTCATGATCTCCTGGTCCAATATCCACGGGTTTAAGCCCTGCGTTGGGCTCTGTGCTGACAGCTCAGAGACTGAAACCTGTTTCTGATTCTGTGTCTCCCTATCTCTCTGCCCTTCTCCTGCTCACATTCTGTCTGTCTCTCTCTCAAAAATAAACATTAAAAAAGAAAAGAAAGGAAAAAATAAGTTTATATTGTTCTTTCTTCTGCTTTACCTTGTAAATTTGTGTCAAATTCTGTCCAGGGTTTGTACTCACTTTCATGCTAACTTACATGTGTATAAATCTGACAATGCTTTTTCTGCTATATAGGAATAGAGAGGATTTTTTGTTTGTTTTTGTTTGTTTATTTAGCAATATTGTCTTATGTTCCCAACAATTGATAAGATATGCCTTTATTTTTTTTTTTTAATTTTTTTTTTCAACGTTTATTTATTTTTGGGACAGAGAGAGACAGAGCATGAACGGGGGAGGGGCAGAGTGAGAGGGAGACACAGAATCGGAAACAGGCTCTAGGCTCCGAGCCATCAGCCCAGAGCCTGACGCGGGGCTCGAACTCACGGACCGCGAGATCGTGACCTGGCTGAAGTCAGACGCCTAACCGACTGCGCCACCCAGGCGCCCCAAGATATGCCTTTAAAGCAAACATCACAAGTATGAGTAACTTATGGAATGAGAACATCAGATCCAATGAACATTATTTCAAATCGTTCTAATAAAATAGGCTAATCATATCTAATAATAATCTAAAATAATTATCTAGTAAATAGAATCAATTTTACTTTAGGGTACTCTTTTTTTTTGTAATAGTAATGACTCCTTTAATTTTATTACTGTGTAAATATGCACATATCTTCCTTTTAAATCTTTAAAAACACAAATATGGTCTGCCAGATTTTCTGTTCCAGAAAATATTATTGAAAGTTAATGATGTGTTTTCTCGCAACACTAATTCAGTACTTACACAAGCCAAGGCAACATCATTATTGCTAAAATCCATATTTTATCTTCTCAACAGAGTCCCTCTTGGCCCAGGAAAATGATTGAAAGTTCCAAAGCAGTGCCAAGTTTAGATGAACGCTGTGGGTCACATAATAAAATTTTAATTGTGTTCATTAAAATAAATGCTTGGGAGTACTCCAAAGAAAAACAAAAATATCTGGGTGGGTTTAAAACAAATGAGGAGAAAAATAGAATTATAGAAAAATGATTAAGGATTAAAAGAAGCTAACTGTGCTCTTTTGATCACTTTGGGACTTCGCAGTGTCATCTTAAAATCACAGTCCGTTGGAATATGGCTCCCGTGGTGAATCTGATGGATTTAATAGTGACAGCTGCAAACTTGGAATAGTTTCTGAATTCCATGTCATTAAGTGATATCAAGTAGAAACATGTTCTTTCTCTCGATAACTTTTTTCTTTTTGTTTCCACTCCTTTCTCCTTAATTACTTCCTAATTACTGAAAGTAAAGAATGAGTCTCAAAATAAAGCACTCTTAAGATACAAGAGTTAGAGACTCACAATTGGGAAAAATAATTTCTTAAAATGAAGCTAAATATTAGAATTCATTCATGCATGAAATTGATTTTCTGACCACACATATCTCTCAAGAAATAACACACTTTAAAATATGATTTATGGGGGGGGGGGGCGTCTGGATGGTTCAGTGAGTTAAGCATCTGACTCTTGATTTCGGCTCAGGGCATCATCTCATGGTGTGTGGAATCAAGTCCCTCCTCAGGCTTTGCACTGATAGCACGGAGCCTGCTTGGGATCCTCTCTCTCTCTCTCTCTCTCTCTCTCTCTCTCTCTGACTCTCTCTTGCACGTGGGCATTTTCTCTCTCTCCCAAAATGAATTTTAAAAAACTTAAAAAAATGATTAATGTGTATATGATTAATGAGGTGAGTATGTACCCCTGAATATCACCAGGCAATCAGGAAACTGTCAATTCAAATATAATGAGTAGAATTCGTATAGAATAAGTTGAAATCCTGGAAATGACAACATGTCCTAGAAGGACATTAAAGTGATGGAGAGGATTTTGTAATCAGAGAAGAGATACAGACTGCCATTTTCAAGAGATGCTAAAATTGGGAATCTTGGGGTTCCTGGGTGGGTCAGTCATGTAAGCATCCAACTTCAGCTCAGATCATGATCCACAGTTCATGGTTTCAAGCCCTGCGTCAGGCTCTGTGCTGACAGCTCAGAGCCTGGAGCCTGCTTCGGTTCTATGTCTCCCTCTCTCTCTGCCCCTCCCCAGCTCACACTCTGTCTCTGTCTCTCTCTCAAAAATAAATAAACATTAAAAAAATTTTTAACTGGGAATCTTGAGGGGAAAAGATGGTAATTTTGTATCCTCCCGTTGCTGTCTAGAGATTGTCTTCACTGAGTGGCTGGCTGACAGTAGGATTCCTGTTTCTTTGTTAAGCAGCCCTCCAGGAATTGGTGGCCCAGCAGCGTACCACAATTTTGTAAAAACATTTCATAAAGTCATCGGAGTATCTTTTCCTTTCTGATACTTTTCCTCCATTATTAGGGGAGTGTTGTGGAGAAGAATTTTATACTTGCAGACATGTACTTTTGGTCCCTTTGGCAACATTTATTTCAGAGAAAATACCCAAGTTGTTATTTTGGCTTATAATAAAATTCATTTGGGTTTGCTGAACATGAATTAGTCTTTCAGAGTCCAATCACCCACATCTTAATAAGCTAGTGCTGAGTAATGAACGTTCAAAATGGCAAGGAAAGATCAACACAGAACAGATAACCCACCTCTGCAACTCAACCCCCCACACATACACACACACACACACACACACACACACACACACACACACACACACATACACACACACACACACACACACACACACACACACACAAAATAACCCCTAACACTTATATAACACGAATTGCTAGGCACTACTCTACGTCCTTTTCTTAAAATAATTCATTTAAACTGTAACCAACCCTCTAAGTTCCTTACTAACTATATCATCATTCCCACCATACACATGAATTAACAGAGGCCAGTACGTAGCAGAACAGAATTCACATCTGCATAGTCTGCTTGCACAGTCTGCATTAAGCAATCCATCTACTCACATACAGAACACACAGCTCTGTAGAACTCTCCCTCTTTTTGTGGGTCCTGCATGTATGTTCTGCTTTGTCTCTCTGGGAGTAGCATAAGTTGTGGCACACCAAATCAATATTTGATAATAGTTTCCTCTGTCCTTCACAAAATAATCAACCCCTCCTTTTTTTGGTTATCTTTTTCATTACGGAAGCTGTGGGCATAGAGTTCATATCAATCTTTATAGTAATTCACACCTTTCTTTTGAAAGCTTCTAAATCTTTGCAATTCTGATTACTCCTGGGAGCTTCCTGCTATATAGAAATTGAAGTAAGGTGTGGTAAAAATTACTTTCTATCAGGTGATCCCACTGACTCTACTTTCAAAATATATCCACAACCCAGACATTTATCACCACTCCCACTGTTATCCCTGGTCCAAGCCTCCATTTCGTCTCCCCTGGGATGCTCTGATTGCTTTCCAGCCGGTCTTGCTGTGTCTGCCCTCATGTGTGGGGGCACATCCTTAACACAACAGTCAGTGTGATCCTGTTAAAAACATCAGCCTGATGGCACCAGCCCTGCTTTCCAAACCCTCCAGTTTCTCCCAAGTGTGAGTCTTTCCAAGGATTTACATGGTCTTGCGTGGCCTTGTCTTCAATTCTCTCCCTGACTTCATCTCCTATCCCTGTTCTCTCTGCTCTAGTCACACTGAGCTCTTGATTACTCCCATATATGATAAGCACATTTCTGCTTTAGGGCCTTGGCCCTGGCTGTTTCCTCTGTCTGGAATCTTTTTCTGCCACATATGTGCATGGCTAACATGTTCTTTCAAACTGTTCCTTATACAAATCTTCTCCATTAGACTTATCCTAACTTGTCTATATAATTGGTTAATCCTTCCCATTTCTGAACCTCAGCACTCCTGATTACCTTCACCCTTCTCTACTCATTTCCCACAGCAATAATCATGCTCTCTTCTTTATTATGCTTGATTATTACCTGTCTCTCTCCTCCTCAAACTAGAATATAAACTCCATGAGAGCTGGAAACTTTCTCCACTAACTTTTAAATTCCAAACCCTTAGAACAGCACCTTGCACATAGTGGGTTATAAATCAATTTGTTGGGTGATAAATCAGTTTGTTGAATGAATAAATGATACAAATATAAAACTATTTATTAATGTTTACTTGTTCCTGGAAGAGTTCTTAGCATTTTAATTCTGTTACTTCTTTAAATTTTCACAGCAAACCCATGAAGTATTAGCATTACTCTTAGTTCATTGATAATAAAACTGAGTCACAGATAGGCACAAATGTTTACCAATTAAAATTAACTGAGTTTATGCCTAGAATGTTGATCACAGGAACAAAGAAAGAAGAAAAGATAATTATCAGCCAATATTTTTATATTTCTGCATCATGGGTCAGAAAAGTGTTCACTTAAATGATCTACTTTGATTGATGAAATACAACAGTAATTTAAAAATATTGGAAGTGAACAATTACTGTATATAAAGAGTAGCCTTATTCTAAATCTAGATCATCTGCTTGTTCCATAGACTTGACCAAGGACTTCTATAGCCATCTCCTTTCTGCTAACCTACATGAAGATAAAGACAGAGTGTGAAATAAAAAGGAAGTTTTTCATGCTATTTTACAAATACAAAATGTTTCAACTGGCAGATATAAATTCAATCTTTAATTTGTCAGTAGAAGTAAGGAGTTATGAACTATAGAAATAATAACAATATTATTATTATTATTACCTAAAAAGTAGTTTCCAGTTTACCAAATACCTTCATATGTGGTATCTAATGTTTGTCCTTATAGTATGTCTGTGAGAAAGGTAGTACAGATATTTTCACTCCCATTTTACAGATATGAAAGCACAGTTTCAAAAACTTACATTTTTTTCTAAGATCACACAAGTAGCAGAATCAGGATTCAAAATCAGTGTTCTTTCCACAAATCAAGCTTATCAAGACTCTTAGAAAATAGTCCAAATCATATAATTGTGTTTCCTGCCAAAAGTTCTAAGTGGAATATCTTAAAACTGGTATGACTTTCAAATCCCAAAGCATGCAGATATATATATATATATATATATATATATATATATATATATATATATATATATCTCAACACATGTTTACTGAAAGAATGAATCCAGGAAGTGAAGCCACATGCAAGGGGAGAAGATCTAGGTAGCTCAGGTATTTTTCTCAATGGAGGAGGGGATGACAGTGACGGTGACGGTGTGGGGAGAGGTACAAGTGAAGGTTTAATTGTTGTGTGTCAGGGTGTTTGGCTCTGTCTAAGGAATTTACTGACTAAGAACATTCCCAATCTGTCATTCTGACTATTAGCCAGGTGCAATTAGGGAAGAGAAGTTCTGTTTCTTATTTGCATTCATAAATAGCACAGGACTCAGGAGGAACTGAGATTTCTGCTGCAGTCATATAAGAAAATACTGCTTGTGCAGCATCAAAGTTGTTATTTCAGAACACCTGGGAAAAGAACTTGCTCTCTGTAAAAAAAAAAAATCTCTTTCTTCAGAATACTGAATGCATTAAACATTTCTGTCCTCTATATTTAAGGTGTCATTTGCACACTGTCATCATCAAAGTATTGTACTTCTGACCCCACACTTACAAAGCAATAGCATGAAATAAACTTCCAAAAGGAGGGATAATAACATCTTGATCAAGACATATGCAGCATTATTATCCATATTGTGCATTATGCATTTTTTTCATCCATGAGAGCATCCCCTAGATAACAAAAGAACCGTATCACTTTGTATGTGTTTGCTTTTTAACATCTAATGTAATAAAGAGGGTTTATGAGAGACTTTCCTAAGATATTCCAAGATAAAGTACCATTAAAAAATCCTTATTATTCTGTAACATATGGATTCATTTGTTCCATTCATATGAAAACCTTGGCAAATTAGAGTTTATAAGGTTAGTTGAAAAAAAGAAAGAATAAATGCCATAAGCTTCCATTTCCCTTTCCCTGTGGAGTTATGGAGGAAGGCATATTATCACGGGGGTCTTAGCTTGCATGAGCGTTCAATTGTGCCTGTGGAAATGAGAGTGGATCCCTCCCCAGCAGGATCTGGGGTGGTCCCTCCTCAGCCTGAGATCCAGAGGCATTCTGTGGTGCGGCAACTCAAAGAGTCCCTCTCCTCCCTGCTCATCCCTCACTTCTATTAGGATAACAGGACATATATCAGAATGTACAAGCTGCTTTTCAGAAGCTCTGATTTCCCTTAAGGCTGTTTGTCTCTATGGCTCAAAGTATAGGTCACCATGATGACTCATTTTAATGTGTAGTCTGTGATCAGGCCTTGAAATATTTTCCACATGATTTTAAAAATATCACAGGCAACCTACTTTGTGGATTTCATCAGGAAAGCAGTGGACCATTTTAAGGAGCTTTCAGAATTCCTAGTTTATTCAGTAGTATAAATTTTCCAAGATCAGAAGCTCATATTTCCCTAATTCAGAGCATCTCATAAGAAGTACTGGTGTGGAAAACTGGAAATATTACTTTGGATTATATGACCTCCAATATCTCTCTTTCTTCCCAAATCTTTATAGAAAGCTCAGGGGAAACCCACCTACTGGGATGAACAGACTTACATGGCCTAGAAGAAAGGTTCTTACCCTGGGATTCAAGAACACCTCGGAGAATCCTAGAATGGACATCAAAAGGTCTAGGAGCACCTGAAATTTTGCATGTATTTGCCCATGTCCAATTTTGTGAGATCTACAGCTTAAAGTGAAATCTGAAAGGGGACTGTGACTCCAAACATGTTAAAATCACTGTCTACACTCTATGATTTGAGCAATATGGATTTCTAACTTCTTATTCTAGACAATTAGGGATGAGGGAAATAGCCAAGTATTAGTGAAGAGCAAAAGCAGATGTTCTCATTCTGCCCTAGACATTTCCTCTTCTTTTTTTATAGCCAAAATAGATGAGGAATACAATTTAAATCTGCCAAGACAGGGAAAAAGAGAAAAAAGAAAAGAAGCTCCCATTCACTTATAAGAAAAAGGCATGTTATTCAAGAAATGTAAATGCTTACTCTTTCTAAGGAATACAGGCTTGAGTGAGTGAACAAGAAAAAATGAATCCTTTGCTATTTCCCCAAATTCATTATGTATTCAGGGAAGCAACAATGAGTGTTGGGGTCACCACAAGAAAACAAAAAAATCTGTGACTGCATACAGTGGTGGATGCTACCTAGACCTACTGTGGTAATCATTTCACAGCATATACAAATATGGAAACATTATGTCATACACCTGAAACTAATATAATGTTAGATGTGGATCATACCTCAATTTAAAAAACAAGAATCAGTGTTGTAAAACATTAACTGCAAATATAACACAGTATCTGTGTCAGCCTGCTTGGGTTGCCATAACAAAGTACCATAGACCAGGAGGCTTAAACAGAAATACATTTCTCACAGTTCTGGAGATTGGAAGTCTGTGATCAAGGTTCTGGACTATGTGGTTGCTGCTGAGGCTTTTCTTCCTGGCATGCCTACAGCCGTATTTTTACATAGCCTTTCTTTGGTGTATGTGGAGAAAGCAAGCTCCCTGGTGCCTCTCCTCATGAGGCCACAATCCTATCAGACCAGGGCCATTCTTATGCCCTCATTTAACCTTAGTTATTTCCTGATAAGTCCCCTCTCCAAAATACCCACACTGGAGGGTTAAGGTTTCAACATATGAATTTGAGGTGAATAGATTGAGTCCATAATAGATTGGTGATAAAAAAAATACATCTAGAACAAGCAAAACAGGCCATAAGAGCTAGAGAAATTTTTGTGTGGAAGGGATGGTCTTAATTTGGGCTATTAAGGGTGAGTTAATTTCAAAATATTATTTTCATTATAAGTTTGTGGGGTTTTTTCTAGAAAATTTTGATGTATCTGAAAACCTTTCTTTAGTAATAACTCCTCTTCAGTTTCAGTAGAATACATTAAAAAAGTCCCTCACTTATTAGATACAAGCCACATTAAAAGATTCAAATGTCTAAAATTATGGTTTGTCAGGGAAGATGAAATATGTTAGGAGTAAGCTCCGCATATCTCCAAAATCGTGTGTGGGTGTGGGTGTGTGTGTATATATATATACACACATACAAAAGCATACAAATGCCATTTCACTTATATTAGCTTTTAAAAGGTAGAGATCTTGGTGTATGAAAAATTTAATTTATACATGATTATTTATAATAATGATCTGTTCATTTATCCAATGTTCAAACGAGTAATTACTGAGTACTTATTATTTTGCAAAGAAAGAATAAAATATGTAAGTGGATGAGATATAGTATAACTCACAAGTATAGTGGTTGAAACATGAATGCCATGAGGGGAGGACATAGAAAATAAACCAAACATCTGGTGATGCAGGAAGCCTGGTGGAGGAGATGGCACTCAATCTGGTGTGAAGGGTGGGAAAGGGGAGAAACAGCTCATGTCAAGTAGAGGAAGGGTCTGAATAGCAAAGCCACTGCCATGAAAATCAGTCTCGGGTAAGACTATTCATGCATTCCAGCTGTATAGAGCTCCAAATTTTATGTGTATGCCCCTAATTTACATCCACATGCAAAACAAAGATAAAGGGCTAAGATTATGACGCTTCCATAGTTTTAGTCTGTCAGCTAAATGAACTATCTGCAAAGAAAATGGCATAGGTTCAGATCAGAGTCTTGGTATTTAACCTCTCTAGGCCTATGTTTTAATCCTAATTAAAATGATGACTAAACTCTGAAACATACTCTGCCTTATTAAGAAAGTGAAATTTGACCGAGGACTTAAAAAAGGTAAGTCATTTGACAAATGGATGTTTGAGGGAAGAATATTCCAGAAAGAGGGAATACTGCAACCACGACTGTAAGTGCCGTGTGTGCATGGTAAAACACTAATGTGGCTGGGGCCAGTGATCAGGGGAATAGTAGTGAGAAATGAGGTAAGAGAGGTAACAGAACACAGATCACATAGGGTCTGATAGACCGTTGTAAGGACTTTGATGTTTACTCTGAGTGAAATGGGGAGCCAGTGCAGAATATTAAGCATGAGAGAGACAAAATCTGACTTAAGATTTTAAAGGATCATTGTGTTGAAAACAGATGGAGGTAGAATTTGGGGGAACAAGCAAAGTAGAAAAAGGAGAACTCATTACCAGGCTATTCCAGTAATCCAGCCAAGAGATGTGGTGACTTGGACCAAGGTGATAGTGGTGGAGATGATGAGTGGATAGGTTCTAGGTGTATGTCAAAGACAGAGCCAGTAGTATTTCTTTATGGATATGGATTTGGAAAGAAACACAACAATCAAAAATTAATCTAAGTTTTTGACCTAAGCAACTGGAGGAATAAAGTTGTTGTGTATACATGTGTGTGCACACATGCACATATCTACTCAAATATATGTTACATATGTACATACATTATATAATCTTTCTAGATATACATACATATTTATATATGTGTGATCTACTCCCTACTCATAAGGTTATTGCAACAGCAATATTGCTACAGGTAAAATACTTAAAATAGTGCTTGACATATAGCAAGTATCCAATAAATATTAGCCATTTCTATTCATGTGTGCCTAACTACACATGTCTCTTTAGGGCCAAGTTAGTTATTTCCTTGTGGGACTTTGACTCATGAATAGCTTCTAGGTCAGACCAAAGTTACCATGTGACCTACAAATCCAACCTCATGAGTGGAAAAGAAAAACTTTTCTTTAACCTTTATTTCATGGCAAATATCCTGGAAAAAGCAAAAATCCACTTTCTGAGAGAAAATACAGGTGCCTTCCAGATAACAGCTCATAGGCTGCTTCATCTGCAGAACCAGAGTTTCACTGTCAACATCACAAAGGATTAGGAGAGAATATGGGGTTATTCCATTCAGAAAGGAGACCCTGACATGAACCACAAGATTAAACTGGAGCTGGAAGAAGTCTTGCAGCCTTTCACTTGAACAGCAGATTGAGAGAGTGACATGACATTAAGTCAAAACTCAAAATTTGAGGATCCAAATAAGCTGATAAAAATGTCAAATCCTAATCACAGACAGCTAACACGGTCATTTGGGGTCTCACCTGTATCTTTCAAATACGCATATTTGTGTTTAATGTATAATTCTATTATTTATTTCAAATGAAACCATATTTTTCCCATACCTAGATATAGGCAGCTGTTTTAAAATCACACGGGAATACTGTGAAATAACTTGACAAAGTGACATAATGCTTGGAAACTTCACACCATGGTGTTGGCTAGATAAACACTAACTCGAAGTTAGCAGAAAGGATCGGGACAGACTAGAACGCTTTTACAAGGAATAGCCAGAAACTGGTGTGTACTTTCTTTAAATTATTATTAAATCAGAAGTAAGAAATTGACCCCAATTTGACCAATATGGAAAAAGAGTTTCAAATCAATAGCCAGCTAAAATTCATCCCACAATAGAAATGGAACATTATTAAGTTGCAGAAGAAACCCCAAGCACTCTCTAGTTTTCCAGTGATAGATTTAGCCTACCTCCCTCCTAGGCAGCTTCTCCAGACTGTATATTATACCCTAAATAACATATTTTTCTCTTGACATTTTAGTATCATGACAGGGGGTAAATTAAAACTTGAACTACCTGCATAGTAGATTTTTGTTCAGGTAATTAAAGATAACAGCTGGAGTTGTGACTTCTATTGACATGCGTAGGAAGAGAAAGAAAAATGATCCTTGACCAACATGCTGGAATCCCAGTGGGGGTAAAGTGGTTTCCACAGGTGTAATGATTAATCTGAGCTCAGAAGAGCTCTTGATTCTCTTACTTCTCTGTGGATTTGATAATTTCATGTTTCAAAGTATTTGACTATGACTGAGTTTACAAATAACATGGTCTTGTAACAAATTTGAACATCACAGTTTATTTTTCAAATTTTCTATGTGCAAAGGATTCAGAATATTGGCTTAAATAACCAACCTGGATGACCCTAAGCACAAATCAATACTACCCATCAATATCATAAATAGAACTAGGAATGTGTCTTTCTCTGCAGTCATAGAAAAGAAGAGAAATGCAAAGTCAACACAGGAATTTACTGTTCTTTTCCCTTCTTCTTCCTCCCACCCTTTTTGACATCTAATATTTCAGTTTTATTTGTATAACCAGTCAGGTGGTAAAGAAAGAACACCAATCTAACCCAAATAGATGGTGAAATAGTGACACCAACGTGAGCGCTGCCTTTTGTGTTATCGCCTTGCTGTCATCAAAAGCAACCTATCAACCACTTCATTTTAATTACAGGTCTCTGGGTCTATTTTGGTGCCAGGGAAGATACTGCACTTGCTTTATGAGAAGCATGATTAAAGTTGTCAGTCCTCAAACGTCCAAGTGCATGAGAGAAGAAAAGAATTGGTTGCATGAAGTTCCTATTTAATTGAAGCAAAAAAAAAAAAAGATTAAACATAAATGAGGTATATACAAATGTTTGATTTGCAAAATGCTAGGGATTCTTTCAGATGAAAAGGGTCGTATAAATGTTAAGTTATTATCATTGGTTCTCTGAACAAATGGAGAAAAATGGGGGAAAAATAGAAACGATGTAAAGGAGTGCATTTCGTTGTGCTTTTGGATTAATGCTCCCTTGACTCTCATGCTCCTCACACTTCAGCACTCCCACACAAAAGCCAGCTCATTGTCAGGCTAACATGTGTATCATTGATGGAAATTATTTATGCTACTTTTTGCAGCCATTATAATTCTTCTGCTCCAACATCAGCTGTAATGATGGGAGTGTTGCATGCTTTTGTGGGGGGCTGTGAAAGTGAAAGCTTCTGGATTCCACAGTAGAGAGATATTTTGAAATATTTGTTTTATCATGCTTATTTCAAAAAGCATCACAAAACTTAAATATCTCCAAATAAGAGAAAGATCGTGGAAAATTTTAAATCGTATTTGCTAAGGATATCAATATTCAAACAAAATGACAAGCACAAGAAAATAGTAAAGTATCTTCATCCATTATATTTAAATTAAGCACTGACAAAATGTTATTTAATTTTTAGATGCAGCAAACAGTTGAGTTAGACCAGGTCCTGGCCCTTAAGAATATAACTCTTGAAAGAAATGCATTTATGTTTTATAAAAAGAGAAAAAATTAAAATCTGAGTAGCTTGTGTATAAGGTTATTTGTTGTTTTGACTAAGGCAAAGCCCGTCACTCCAACTTTCCAATTATTGCTTTCCCACCAGGAGAGAAAAAGGCATGAAGAATGCATTTAAGAAAAATGACTCAGGAGCTGAAAGAGCCTAAATAAGAAAACCCAGTCAAAAATTCCTTTTAATCATGGGATTTGGTATTTAATGGTAAATAGGTCAAGGACTCTCAACAAACAATTTTTTTTTACAATAAACAATTTTAGAGTCAACAAAACACTTCTAGACCGTAGACTTTACTTATATTGATTCCTTATTATTGCTTTGTCAAAAAAAAAAGTGATACTACTTTCTGATTGAATAAAGGTATATACATAAGTTACTATTTCTCTTGGTACCAGCAGAAATGACATTGATAAATAGGGTAGGACCAATAAACACACTGCAGGGCAGAAAACATTTTGGAGGTGGTGCAGTTAAAGAAAGCTGATCTTTTTTTTTTTTTTAAAGATTATTAATCTTTATTTTTAATAGACTGTGCTTTGGTATCATGTCTAAGAATTCTTAGCCTAATCATAGGTCACAAGAATTTTCTCCGGTTTTATTTTGAAAGTATTATAGTTTTACTTTTTACACTGAGATATATGATCCATTTTTGAGTTAATTTTTTTAAATATAATTTATCATCAAATTGGTTAACACAGAGTGTGTAAAGAGTCCTCTTAGTTTTTGGGGTAGATTCTCATAGTTCATCACTTACATACAACACCCAGTGCTCATTCCAACAAGTACCCTCCTCAAAAAATTAAAAATAGAACTACCCTATGACCCACTAGGTAAGGGATACAGGAGTGCTGATTCATAGGGGCACATGTACCCCAATGTTTATAGCAGCACTTTCAACAATAGCCAAATTATGTAAAGAGCCTAAATGTCCATCAACTGATGAATGGATAAAGAAGATGTGGTTTGTGTATACAATGGAATACTACTTAGCAATGAGAAAGAATGAAATCAGGCCATTTGCAGCAACATGGATGGAACTGGAAGGTATTATGCTTAGTGAAATAAGTCACAGAAAGAAAGCTGATCTCAACAAAGTCAAGGTTGTTAGTCATCACTGTACCCTCGTGAGAGGTGTAACCTGAAGTATCATGCTCCCTATCTTTCTAAGTTTTTCACTGAATCCAAGAGGAAGTCAAATTTGAACTTATAATGTCTATTTTTCATACTGTTGCATCTGCTAAGGAATTCAGCTATGATTTTAGCAGTCCACATATTCATGTAAGTCGAGATTTGAACACGTTGTGTATTTACCTGCTTAGTTATTTTCAAAAGCCCAGATTAAAAAGATTGTCAAATTCAGTTTCCTACTCACTTCCAACTGGCATTAAATGTAAGTCATTGAGTTCTCCATGTTCTCCATGCTTACTACCTACATATATAATTAGTCGGTTGGGTTAAACAAATAAACTCCTTACTTATACATATAAATACGTTTTAGCTATCCCCATGTACCCAGGTAATGCAAGATCTCTCCACTGGCCAGTTTGACAGATCGAATAGTTAGATGTGAGATCAGAATGCCTGCATTGTCTGCCTAGTGTACCTAAAAGGCTATTGTCACATAATAAATGTTTTCTTATTGGTTGTGATGAAATGAAAGTTTCATCATTTAACTAAGTCTTTTGGAGATAGATCAGCATTTATGGCAAGTTTTTGAGGAGAAAGGCAGTTGAAAAGAAGGCCATGAATGAAAATTACTATTCTCACTACTACCACTATAACTACTACTATTACTACTACTAACTAAGAGTAATTGTTTCCTACCTTCTAAGTGTTATGCAAATATTATCCTATTTAATTCTTAAAATAACCTTAATGGTAGGTATTATCATTCACTTAACAAATGAGGTAACTAAGGCAGAGAGAAGCTAATCACCTTGTCCTAGATTATAACAGAGTCACTGAATGATAGAGCCAAGTTTTCACACATAGAAGGTCTGGCTCCACTCTTAACCTTGTTTTGCTTAAATCTTTTGCAGTCTCTTTTATTTTGGCACCAAATATTAATAAGTAGCCATAGACAATTGGCTTATGAAGAATAGAAAAAATGGAAACCAAGTTTTTCTTCACAGTTTTTTCCCGGGACTAACCTGCATCCCATAGGGAAGGACATGTGTCTGGTGAGCACTGCAGATTGCTTATCTCTAGGCTTCTAGGATATTGCTCAGAACAAAAGCAAGTCAATATTTGGGTTCCTTTTCTGGTGCCAGAATCAAGGCAGGGAAGCTACACTCTTCATCATTTCCCTATAAACACTACAAGCAGCTCCTTCCAAAGCACATAAAATTGGGTAACTGATCATTAAGTAGTTGTTGGAGCCTCCTTTGGTATTAGGGTAGGGAGGCAAGACTCCATATGGTGAATCTGTGAGAATAAAATACTTTAAGAGAAGGAACTACTACATCTTGAAGTTTCATTCTCCAATTTCCAAAGTCAGTGAAACCAGTGAAATGGCTTCTACATTTGTCAGATACTGAAAAGGAGGTCTTGATGGACTGACTTGCCCAAATTCACACAGCCAATCAGTGTTAAACCTATAATTAGGCCAATGTCACATTGGGCCAATGTCAAATTGGGCTCTTTCATAAGGCTGGGCCAATGTCAAATCAGTGCTCTTTCATAAAACAATTTAAAACACATATCTACTGATATCCTACTGGGCACTTGGGATTAAATATGGAACACACATAAGAAAGGGAAATACTCAAAGAGGAAATTATTGTGTAAGAAACCCTTCGTGGAGGAAGCAGCTTTTGAAGTGAGCACTGAAATGTAGAATAGTTATGAGTGAGCGGAAGGAACGGAAAGAACAACATAGGTGGTGAGGACCTACAAGTACTATTTATACAAAGCATTACGACAATACAGCTGCAGCTGTCAATCAGGAGCTACAGCCAGCTGTAGTGTCATGCTGGGGAAATGAGAGGGAAGGTGAGATGCACACAACAGGGTTCATGGGAAATTTTTTTGAAGAATGCTTACTCTGCGCCAGGCTCCACCGAGTTGTTTTTTTATTTTGTTTTGTTTGTTTGTTTATTAGAGAAAGTGGGGAGGGGCAGAAGCAGAGAGAGAATCTCAAGCAGTCTCCACGTTCAGCATGGAACTGGATGCAGGGCTTGATCCCACAACTCTGGGATCATGACCTTAACTGATCAAGAGTTGAATGCTCAACCGACTGAGCCACACAGGTGCCCCTTGTTTTTGTTTTTAAGATATGCATTATTGCATTTAATATTCCCAATTATCCAATGAAGTAGCTATGATTCTTATATCCATTTCATAAAGAAGGAAACTAAAATACGTAGGTAGTTTATCCAAAATTGAAACCAAGATTAATTTCTTTTAACTGTCATAGTACGAAGACTTCTACACCAGGGTCTTGATAGGAAGAAGATCACTCTAACAGAATATTTGAAGGTTTCACTCTAAATATATGAACTACCTACAACTGCTTTACTCCTAACTAGTGGGTCAGAACATCTAATTACCACTGAAGAGGTTCTCTGTAAGAAATCTCTGAAGTTGAGCACTTTACCTTTGCAGGTCACTTTACAAAGATTTTGCTTACTTAGCTGCAAGGGAATCACATCATAAGTTGATAAGAACTAATTCCAAGGAAACAAGATCATAAATGTGTAAAGAATGCTAAACCATGTATTAATAGTTGGGCTTTCCAAACTTCTCTATTTGAGCAATGTCAACTAAATAGCACCTAGAAATGTGGCTGGAATCGGTCATATTAAATCCTGAGATGTTAGTCCCAAAGACGTTTTTTGCAACATGAGCTTATGGGAGAACTGCAATGCTTTTACAAAAGGAATATAGCCAGGGGCGCCTGGGTGGCGCAGTCGGTTAAGCATCCAACTTCAGCCAGGTCACGATCTCGTGGTCCGTGAGTTCGAGCCCCGCGTCGGGCTCTGTGCTGATGGCTCAGAGCCTGGAGCCTGTTTCCGATTCTGTGTCTCCCTCTCTCTCTGCCCCTCCCCCGTTCATGCTCTGTCTCTCTCTGTCCCAAAAATAAATAAACGTTGAAAAAAAAAAAAAAAGGAATATAGCCAAAGAATTAAGAGTGCCTGCTTCAGAGCCAAAATGAGTTTGAATTTTGACTTTAACACTAGTAGCTATATAATATTGGACAGTTTTGTTCTCTGACATCAATGAGTTGATCAGTATATACATCATTTTGTAGGCACAAATTAAATGAAATAACATGCATGATTATGTATAACAGTTGGCAAATAGTAAGCCATGAATTATAACGATTATCATTAGACAAATCAAGTTAAAGCATAAAAGAAATTAGCACCGGGAATCTTCTTGAACATAGGCCTGTCTCTGGGTATATGTGCTACAGAAGCGTTTTTAGAAAGTTCCATCTCACTAGCCTAGGATATGAAACTCTTCGTGAAAGTGTCAGTATAATGCAGGATAAAGAGCATGACTTCTGGAGTCCCGCTTGGCTCAAATCCTGTCTATATGGTCTTTGGCTAGGGGATTTACCATCTGTGGGCCTCAGTTTTCTCATATGCAAAATGGAAGAGCAAGAATCTCTTTGTTGTTTGACAGTCATAAGGATTAAATGAAGTAATCAGTGTGAAGCCCTTGCCTCCATGCCTGGAATTCAGGAAGCAATTTCCTTTATCTATACTGAAGCTAGCTACTCCTGTCTCCTTTGTCATTTCATCTCCTGCCACACCCTGAAGATGGCATTGGCCTGCCCAAACCAACCACTGAAGTTCCCCACATGTTCCTATTCTTCTGGGCTTCCTTTCCTCCATTTATTTTGTTATCACTGTCTAGGATTCCCTCCGCTCTCCCTTTCCCTAACTCACTCTTATTGTCCTTCAAACCTTAGCTCAAATGTCCCTCTACTAGGCAGTCCCCCCGAGGGATTTAGCTCTAGCTGTTCCTTCTTTGTTTCTCAGCATTTGCTGTGTTTGTACAACTGGCCTGTAGCACTATAATCCTGGCTTGGCTTCTCAGCCTTTCTCACTAGAACCTGCACATCTTGAGAAAGGTCTTTGTGTTTACCCAGGGATGAGTGTGGTTCTGGCTCTCCATACACTCCTAATAAATGATATGGAACAAATGAATGAATAAATATGGCTGCCTTGCTAAAAAGTTACACTGGAAAACTACATCCAATATGAGTCTCCAGCATTTAGAAACTAAATAGAGAAGTGAGGAGTGTGAGTTTTAGGGGCTTGAGGGCCTGGATTCAAATCCCGACTTGCCATTCTGAGCTGTGTGGCTTTGGGGGAGTTATTTAAAGCCTCTGTGGCAATTTCCTCACCTGTAGAATGAAGATGCTAATGGTATGTATTTCGTGGGGTGGTTATAGGAGTTAGGGAAATAATCCCTGTAAAGTACTTGGAATGATGCCTGGTACATAAAAACTACTCTATAAATGTTACCTATTCAGTAGGGACCGCAAGCCCCAAATTGTGAAGCAAAATGTTGACCCTGCTGTCTCACAGGGATTGAGAGCAGTTTGGTGTTCAGTGTGCAAGTGACATCTGGCAGTTGCATGGGAATTAAATATAGTTCTCAATTTCCTGGCCGAGGGACTAAGGGATAATCTGGAGACAACTAAAATCACATGCAGATAAATGATGGCATGAGCCTTCATATATGATATGAAACTGGTTTGAGAGATTTTCATTTAAACTAATTCTTTTTTACTAAATAATCAGTAATTGTTAGTGTCTTACTTTTTGCTCTCTTCATTTAACATCCTGATTACTTTTCCATTGTTTCAGAAATCATACGGGTAGTTCATTCACGTGTCTTGTCAAATGGAAAAAGGGGAACTTCTAAGTAGTGTGCTAGCGTTTTAAAAAGTCCTTTCAGGGGCAACTGGATGGCTCAGTAAGTTGAGCATCTGATTCTTGATTTTGGCTCAGGTCATGATCCCAGGGTTGTGGGATCAAGCCCTGCATCAGGATCTGTGCTAGGTAGAGCCTGCTTGAGATTCTCTCTCTCTCCCTCTGCTCCTCTGCCCTGCTCATGAATGTGCTCTCTCTAAAATAAAAAAAATAAAATAAAATAAAGCCTTTTGAAATAGATAAAACATTTAGTCTGTAGACTAGGGAGGGCAAATATTATAAACTGATTGAATTAAATGCTAGATTATTGCTTTGTATTCACCAGAAAGATTCCTCGCTTGTCTAAGAGGTTAGGAAAGATGACCCCTATGATTCATTTCAAATTTAGAGAAGAAAAGCAACTATGATATCATCCTATGAATCTCAACATGTCTTCTCTTCTAGGAGAAAAAAACAATAAGAATAAAAAGTTCTCATGAAAATTTCACCCCAGATTATTTTAAAAGAGAGGATGGTAAGCTTTATTACTATTATCTATTTTTCAAATTAAAAAATTTGTATCAATAAGACAGACAATATAAATTCATATAAACACCAGAAATCTTGACAAATGAACAAACAAATATAAAATTTAAACTAAGCAGAAAATTCATAGTAGGCAATATAGGCAATTATAGAAATAATTTCCAAGGGTATCATCTCAGACAATGAACCTCACTCACCTTCTCTGGACAGCAATTTCCCCATTAAAAGATGATAAAAATATCAGCCCTACTCAGCTTACAGAGTTGTCAGAGAAAAAAATATAATAGTTGCAAAAGTCTTTGTAATGTTACCCATGTGCAATCTGGTTTAGTGTGTCCAGCTTTGCAAACCAATGAAGAAAAAATTGTGTCAGATTTTATAGAACACAGCATATTTTGACTCCAAATTTCACTGCTCTGTGCACCTATTCCCTTTGATAAGTAGGAATGTATTATATACATATATAATAAAAATATATAGAATATATAAAAATAAAAAATATATATAATAAAATAAAAATATAAATAAAATTTAAAAATATATAAATAAATATAAATATAAATATATATATAATAAAAATAAAAATTTCTGGGGCACTTGGGTGACTCAGTCACTTAAGCATCCAACTTTGATTTTGTCCCAGGTCATGATCTCATGGTTCCTGAGTTCGAGCTCCATGTCAGGCTTGGTGCTTACAGTAAGGAACCTGCTTGGGATTCTCTGTCTCCTTCTCTCTCTGCCCCCCCCCCCCCCCGGCTGATTTTCTCTCTCTCTCTCTCTCTCTCAAAAGTAAATAAATAAACTTTAATCCTGCTTTCCACATTGAAAAACACATGTTCTCTATTCTCCATGAGCTCAGGAGTCTCAGGTAAGGACACAAGCACATGAGAAATCACTCATGTATGGCAAGGAGGTGCAAGGTGAGTGGGAGGCTGCTCTCACACATGATCAGAGCTGCAGCTCTTGTGTTGTCATCATCCTTCTCTTCTGTTGTCCTCAGGGGCTTGCTGCCCACCACTGCCCACTTCCTTTTATTAGCCGAGGATTGTGCCCTTTATCGTTCTCATTCTGTTCATTTTCTCGGGATCTTTGGATTCTTCTCCAGTCTAGGATTCCCTTCTGGTGAGGTAGTTTTGATGGAGTTTCCCCAGGAGATTTCTTCGCTTCAGCCCATGGTGACCCCAACCATTCTTCAATGTCAGCACCCTTCCCCATTCCTGAATCACTGAAGGCCCTCTGAGCAGGTTGTCTGTGGAATGACAAGGAGCCGAGCTGCCCTTCTGATCAAGAACAACCTTGCGGCATACATAGAGATCATGCTTTCTCTACATCTGGGTTGTGCTGCTCACTCTGGCCCGCTGCATCAGACTCTTGTTGATTCAGAGTAATTATTTTTTGTCTCATGGATCCAAATGCCCACATTCTGTACAACCCCAAGTCTCACAGGCCTGAATGAGATGTAAGCTCTTTCTTTCTTGGGCCCCTACATATCACAAGAGTTGTTCTCTGCATCCAAGCACATACTCTGGTACTGAAGACAAAATGTGTGACATGTTCTAAGAGAGAAGGATATTCTGCCCAGGGCATACAGAAGGCACCAGGGGAGGGTGGGCTTATCAGAGTCTTATCCAGCCCAAAGGCCTTGTTTTCTTTTTTCTTTCTTTCTTTCTTTCTTTCTTTCTTTCTTTCTTTCTTTCTTTCCATCATCATCTATCTATCTACCCATCAATTATCTATCTATCTATCTATCTATCTATCTATCTATCTATCTATCTATCTATTATCTATCATCTTTCTAGCTTTCTATCATCTAGCTTTCTATCTAACTATTGGTACCTGGGTGGCTTAGTCAGTTGAGCATCCAACTCTTGATTTCAGCTCAGTACATGATCCCGGGGTCATTGGATTGAGCCCCATGTTGAGCTCTGTGCTGAGTTTGGAACCCACTTGGGACTCTCTCTCTCTCTCCCTCTGCCCCTCTCCCCCACTCACATGGTCCCTCTCTCTCTCAAACAAAATTTATTTTTTAAATGTTTCTTTATTATTCTTGAGAAAGAGAGAGTCAGAGAGCATGAGTGGGTGAGGGACAGAGAGAGAGAGGGAGACAGAGGATCTGAAGCGGGTTCTGTGCTAATAGGACAGAAACCAATGTAGGGCTCAAATTCATGAACCGTGAGATCATGTCCTGAGCCCAAGTCAGATGCTTAACCAACTCAGCCACCCAGGCCCCTCTCTCTCTCAAAAAAAAAAAAAAAAAAAAAGTTATCTACCTATCTATCCATGATTAATAAGAGGTTAGGAGTGACTTTGAGGCCTTTAGCGGCACTGTGACACTTATGTCAGCGGTACAAACTCTCTCCTCTTACTCTCATACTGTGAAATTATTTGCTTTTGTTATGCAGCTCCTACCTATTGCCAAACACCAGAGTAAAACACTGTCACTCCCCAAAACCTTCCAGCCAGAAAACTGGAGCCCAAGTAAGCAAAAACAAAAACAAAAATAAAAACAAAAACAAAACAACAAACCATTCTCAGTTTTCAGTTACAAATAGAAGTTAGATTGTTGACTTAAAATTAAAAAGAAAAAGACGTATATCATAACAACCTGATTTCCACAGTGGCCTTAAGAATAAATGTTAGTACTACATTGAAGGATGCAAAGTGAAAGCTGGTCTCAGGGAGCTAAAAACCTAAAGCAATTTAGTTTTACAGTAATGATACTATCAAGATGGGAAATGAAATTACTTTGATTTGAAAAGTCATGATGGGGATAGGCACTTATTACAAGTCATAAAAGACTGGAATATCTAATTCCAGTTCTGACAGTAAGATCCATTTAGATATGGCACTCCTTAACAATCTCATCACTTAAATGTGAAGAAGAGTTACTGCTTCTTCTGTACTTCAAACAATTTTAGATACCTACAAGCATGGTGGTTTAATAATGGCAAGACACATTCAAAGAATAAGTCAGTCTCTACCCAACTCATCTATATCTGGTGGCTCCGAAGAAACAGCTTCTAATAAAATGTAGAAGAGACAGTAGAACAATTTTCCTCTTAGTCACCATTGGTACTGGGGGAATTCTGGCTTCTTATTCTGAAAATATTTTGCCAAGGAACGAGAGTCATCAACATTGATTCACTTCTGAACTCTCAATAAATAGTTCTACTTGGGCTATTCATGACCTTCTATTCTTCCACACAGCAAAAGGGAACAACAAAAAAAAAACAGGTAATGTATACAGTTTTTAAATGGCAAAGATAGATGCTGGAGGTAGGAGATTGCTCTTAGAAGCATCAACAACTTGATTTTCTCCTTATCAATACTTCATCTAAAAGTTTATCTCTCTCATGCTCTCATTCTGAATCACAAGTCTATAATTTACTGTCTTCAAAACTATCTGAAATTACGGGGCGCCTGGGTGGCACAGTCGGTTAAGCGTCTGACTTCAGCCAGGTCACGATCTCGCGGTCCGGGAGTTCGAGCCCCGCATCAGGCTCTGGGCTGATGGCTCGGAGCCTGGAGCCTGTTTCCGATTCTGTGTCTCCCTCTCTCTCTGCCCCTCCCCCGTTCATGCTCTGTCTCTCTCTGTCCCAAAAATAAATAAACGTTGAAAAAAAAATTAAAAAAAAAACTATCTGAAATTATAATGATTTGTTTACGTGTTACCTTTTCTCTCTGCTCACTTGAAAATGTGATCCTTGAGAGTCATGAGTTTTTCATTTTTTTCACCATTGTTTTTTAATAATACCCAGAGTGGAAGCTCAAAAAATGTATTGAGTGAAAAAAAAAAAAACACACACATGAATATTTAATGCATCCAAGAGAAAAATTATGTCACAAATGAGGCTAATAGTTGCAAATAATCTCAGTCCTCAGTTTTGAAGAAAAATGATGTTTTAGGATCCTGGTGCTGGGTTCTTACAAACTAATGCATTGATTTATCATGCATTGGCCAACTGTATATTTCAAATACAGTTAATTAAATTTATAGTATCAACTTGATTGAATATTTTGATGCTTTTGAGGTGTTAAGATAAAGCCTTATGTGGCTAAATGGAGATGTGTACATACTGTATTGTAAACAGAAACGACTATAATGAAAAATTTTCACCTAGCCTATAAAATCATAGGAATGGAAAGGAAGAAAATTAAAATAAATGGTTATCTTTGTTTTAGATGGTGCTGCTCAGGATGATTTTCAATTTGTTTTTTGGTTTTTTTAATTTGGTATTTTTGCAATAATGCTTATTTATGCTTTAAAATATTGGCATTCGGTAATTTTGGGACTGATTCAGCATTTCAGCTAGCCATATATCTAGGATTTTTTTAAATCTCCAAAATTGGCTACTTTCCTATATATTTCTCTAAGCAAGATAACTGTTGCCTACCATTTTGGTTGACTAACAACTGGCATTTACTTACTGCTCTCAGTGTATTTTTCACACAGTGATTAACTCCATTACTGCTTCTTTCCACTGATAACTCCCTCCCCATTCTTTCTTTTTTTTTTTTATTCCAAGAATAGCTACCACAAACATTATCTCCTTAAGTCAGCATGGAAATTGTGTATGTGTGGGATTATGTGTGCGAATGTTGAATAACAAGGGAAAATGTGAAGAAACACCTGCCCACAGAAATAGAGCAACCCATATAATTCTTTCTCTGAGAACTGTTATCAACTTCAAAAAATACACATTATTAAAAAAATCAAAGATTCACAAAAATGAAGACTTTTTTTCTAGTAATAATAAAAGTGTTACAAATACTGCACGTTTGGCATTATCATACCAAAAACAAATCTTTTTCTCATATTATCTCCTTTTACGTAATAGCCCCAGGAGAGAAGTAAAGTGAGCATTAGTTTTTTAAAAATGATTTTAACAAATATATGCACATGTTGTATATTTTTCCTGTTCTCTGTAGGCTTTGCCACTGAATTTCTTTTTACTTGTGCTATTGTATAATATTGTACTATAGTTATTGTACTGACCAATTATTTATTCTTTGAAAGATTAGTTATAGCATGCTGCATTTCCATGACATTTTGCACTGAGATTTTGAAATAAGTAGACCTGAATGATTTTATGAAGCACTCAATTTATACTCTCAAGAAACCTTACTATAATTAATATCACTACAGATAATTTATCTTCAAGATGGTTTAGGTTGAAATATTAATGTTGTTGACTACAAAATCAAAGATTAACCACTTTGAGTGCAATTATTTCTCTGGGACCTCTGAAAAGACTCTCAGACCACTGATGTACTTCTGTAAAGGAGATCTTCAAATGAAGATGGGATGAATTTGAGCTCATAAGGCTGCCCACTATTTTAATTAATGTTTATAGTTTTCTGAGAGGGAAATACTTGACATTCATACTCGCCAAAAGGAAAACTGAAACACAAAAGAATAAACTTGGAAGAAAGTCATTCTTTGCGTAAACTATGGCATTCTGAGCTTCTGTCCCTTAAGCTGTCAGCTTCTTGAGGGCAAGAATTATACTGACCTATGAAATGGCACCTAATATATGACCATGTAGGAGCACCTGGGTAGCTCAGTTGGTTAAGCATCCAACTTGATTTCGACTCAGGGCATGATCTCACGGTTCATGAGTTCGAGCCCCGCATTGGGTTCTGCACTGACAGCATGGAACCTGCTTGGAATTAAAGCTCCCTCTCTCTGCCCCTATCCTACTCATTCATTCTCTCTCTGTCTCTCTCAAAATAAATAATTAAACTTAAAAAAATATGACTTTGTATATCCTAGATTCCCAATGACTTCCACTTATGATCAGGATGATGCTTCCTTAGTGGAACTATGCTGCTTAATCAGTTTTGTCATGTCCTCCTTAAATTTCCTCAGCTTCCTTTTCTTTCCTCTGTACTTCTGTAGGTACTATTAAATATCTCCAGTCATTATACTATGTAGTGTGTTGAGTGGTGTCCCCCAAAAACGTATGTCCATGTCCTAATACCCAAACCTTGTGAATGTCACTTATTTGGAAAAAGAGTCATTGAAGATGTAAAATTAAGGATCTTTGGAAGAGATCATCCTGGATTATACAAGTTGGGCCCTGATCCTATGGTGAGTGTTTTAAGAGACAGAAGAGAAGACAGACACAGAAGAGAAGGCCATATGAAGATGAAGGCAGAGATTGGAGTTATGTAGGCATAAATAAAGGAATCCTGGAGCTATCAAGGTAGAAGAAGCAAGGAAGGACACTTCTAGAGTCTTTGGAAGGACACGGCTCTAGTGGTACCTTGGTTTCAGATTTCCAACCTCTAGAACTGTGACAGAATACATTTCTGTTATTGTAAATCACCTAGTTTGTGGTGATTTGTTGCAATAGCCCTAGGAAACTAATACAAGTCACAGTGATAAGTGGTGGAAAAAAGGCTTTAGGTAACTAAAACAAGAAATATTTTTTTAAGTTTATTTATTTTGAGAGAGAGAGAAAGAGAGTGTGTGGACAATCAGGGGAGGGGCAGAGAGGGAAGGAATGAGAGAAAATCAAAAAGAAGAAATATGTTCAATTCTAAGCTGCATGAATTTAATTTAGGCAATATTCCAAGAAAAGAATAAAGGGGTATATGTAACAATGTTAAAAAAAAAAAAGAGAGTTACATTTTGATAAATTGATCTGTAAACAGGAGTGGATGACCTCTTATTCAGTTGGTTAGTTTGCCTTTTCAACAGCTACTATAATACCAAATGGATACTTACTATATTCAAACACTGTTTTTCAAATATGTTTTTATTCAAATGCCCCAAGTTTCTCTGGTTCTACATGTACAGGGATCGGTATGACTATGGTGAGTAGAAGTCCTCTTTTTGAACTGTAAGGGAGAAAAATTTTTCTCTTATACTTTTCTAGATTCTGTGACTGCTCTAAGAATTCAAGTGGCATAAAACACATTAACAGGAGAAAAAAAAAACCCTTAAATTACGTACATGTGCATAGTACTTCTTAAAGGTATGAGTCTCAGAGATGGCCTGATAACTGAGACTTACATACCAACCTAAGATAGGAAAAAAAAGGGGGGATAGGAATTTGGGGCTTCTGAGGGGTGGGAAAGGGCAGCAATTTAAGGAAAGGTGAGAGGAGAAAATATTTGTTAAGCAAAAGTTTCCCTGCCATGCAGATGAGTGTCTTGGGTGAGAAAGTTACCTCTGGTAATCTCTACTGGTCTTGTTTGCCTTCTGCTGAAAATAATTTTCATGCCTCAGTGGCATATTTTGTGGTGGCATATTCTGAACCCCTTCACTACTGAAGAAATAAACACTCAAATTTGCTTTGATGTGGGAGGGTTCAGGGTTAGTCTTGGGCAGAAAAGCTGGAGAAGTAGATTCTTTACTATGTAAAATGTGTATGGCTTAAGTTTGTGGTCACTTGATGTTATGCCTAGAAAAAGGGATAGAGATATATATCTATACGTTTTAGGATATAAAAAAAGTGATACTTCTGAAAATAAAGTGATTTCTCATTTATAGGAAGCTTTCTCATCTCTAGGGATGCATTTTTTTTAGTATAATAATGACTTTTATTTATTTACAAAATGGAGGGAGTTAGTATACAGATAGTCCAAGCCAATGGTTAATCAAAGAAAGCACTGACAATTTCTCTTGGCAAGAATAATAGGCATAATGGTTGTCTCTCCGAGAGGCAAGAGAGCCCAGCTGTATCTGTTTAAACTTGATTAAAATCTCCTCATCAAGCATTAACTATTCAAGTAGAGTCCAGAGGCTTTTCCCCAAAGGGTTCTTTGGCTATGATTTTCTTGCTGTGGTCATTTGATCAGGAAATTCAATTTCTAACCTTTTAGGTCTCTCCTGCTCTGAATCCCAGTGCTGAGAGTACAGCTGTGCTGGTCACCTGCTGATCATCTGCTGTTACATCTGGTTGTTCACCAATTACCTCCATGTCACAGTGGACTTTGCCACTGGATTTTGAACTCATTTCTTACTCCTTATTTTACTACATTTTTGTGGCTTACATTTGAAAAAAAAATGAAGATATCACGTGTTTTACTTTTTACTTTAAAATGGCAAAAACTAAACTCAGAAGAAATATATGTGTCAAGACAACCTATCCCTTAAGCCCTGGGAGTACATACATTTTCCTCTAAACCTTACTGCTCCCAACCCCCAGGACCTTATGCAAAATTTTCCTATTCTACTCCTAGCCAATTCCTTGATACATAAACTATCCCTTAAGGAAAAGCTGACAACATTACTGAAAAAACAAATAAACCAAATAATTCAGAGGACCCAGAGGCCACATTTCCCCTCAGGATAACAAGCTCAGTTGAATTACTGAAGGATATTATTTCCTTAGAGCTCAAATAGTGTGGTCTCTTAAAAATAAAACAAATGATTTAAAATCTGTACAACTCTTCAGACCCTACTAGGTGTGACAGAAACACAGAGAATCCTCAGGAACTAGTGTAGTGCCTAATTACAAATATTTAACAACTCCAAAAAGACTCCAAGGTGCAACAGAGCCTAAGTCACCAACTTACTGAAATTCCTCTTGGAGTTGGCTATACTCACGTTCTGCCCAAAGAGAATCAGAAGGTTTACCCAGAGGTCTACATTGTTTCTATCTATTTTTCTTTTTTCTTAAAAAAAGCAAAGGTTTGCAGACTGGGATTATGATCCCATGGGTTTTAGACCAAATAAGTAGAAATAGTCCAGTATTGATGAGTTACTCCAACATACAAAAAAGAGGAACGACATTAGTCAAGACTTGTCAAGACAAGTCAACTGAGACTTGATTGGATCTTACATCCTTTCAATAAAAGAGTAATGTCCTCATTTTCAGATAATAAGCTTCAGTGTCTCAAAAGAAAATGATCTGACTATATGCATCCAATCTTAGGAAGACTTTTTCTCTATCTTTTCTCAACTCAAAGGTAATGAGAATACTTCTATGAGCATGTTGAGTCCCTGTAAAACATACTAAACCAACCTACAGGATTTGGCTATTGGGTTAAACAGCTAACAATTACATAAAATTACCTCATTTGGGTCAAAACTAGTATAATATTGGCAATTTCACATGATTATTTCTTATGCAAACAACATGCAGTTATCCTTCTTCATATAAGGACCTAAATATTGTGCTTTCTGCCAATTTATGGAATAAAGATAAGTCCCAATTCTTTTAATGATTATTCTCTTCTGATCTCTCCTCTACAAAGATCCTTCAGTTTTGCAGTTTCCAACCACAAAATATTACAAAACTCCAAAATGATATTACATATCATCTGATATCTATGTAGTTGACTTAACAACTAGTCAAAGAAACCCCAGGCTACAATAATCACTCAAATGCTCTATGTTGATTACTCAGATAAATCCAACACTTGATCAGAAACTTCAGTTGCTTCTTTTTAGTTTAGTATTTGTTCTGCCGTTGCTGGATATTTTTGTGTTTTCTGGTATGATCTCTGTGGAGTAGACGTTTTTACATTAAATACAATTATTTTTTAACTTTAAGTACTATATGCATACTGAAAAATTCATATAATTGTGCTATTCAATACATTTTCAGGAACTTAACATATACCTTTAGCAGAAGGGGAGGAATTATTTTCTTTTCCTTCCTTTTAGGCTCATTGGCTGCTCTAATAATTAAATTGACATAATAGATTAAAAGAGAAAAATAAATTTAATTTTGTTCATACAGGAGCCCCACAAAAATACATTCAAAGACAGACAATTGATGCTTGTATAAGGGAAGAGATAGGAGCCTGGCGCTTCAAAGGGGAGGAAGACCATTTACAGGAAGATGAAAAGAGCAGATGTTTGGTAATCAGATGTTGGCCATGCCATGCAGGTAAGTCTTTCATATACAAAATGTTATCTCTGGGAACAGCTCACTTTCTGGTACAGGTTCCCTCTCTAAAGTCTTTGAGGCAATTAAGCGGGAGGTAAAAAGCTTTTCCTGAGTCTGCTGGGCCTTGATTGCCTTCAGTTCAAAATAATCCACATGCCAAGGTGGCATATTCTGGGATGGCCTTCTTTAACCTTCCCCATAGTCAGCACCCAGATCAAGAAACAGAATATTACCAGCATTTCCTAAAGAACCTTATAGTCACCCACCCTCAGGTAAAACCTGTGTCCTGACTTCAAATTGCATAGATTGGTTTTACAGATGTATGTGCATTGTACAAATGAAATCACACAGTAGGTATTCTTGTGTCCAGCTACTTTTGTTCCACATTGTATTTGAGATTCATTCATACTTTAATGTGTAGTTGTACATTGCTGGTTAATGTTGCTAAATAGTGTTCCTTGATGCAAATGTATCTAACTTGTCTTTCTTTCTACTATTTATGAACAGTTAGGTGTTTTCAGTACAGGTATATAGTACTGCCACGATAAATTCTACTCATATACACCTAGAAGTAGAATTGAGAGTTCACAGTATGCAAATTTATAGTTTTAACAGGTACTTCCAAAGTTGTTTCCAAAATTTTTGGCCAGTTTATATACTCATCAAAAGTGTATTTGAATTCCAGTTTCTCTGTATCCTTGTAACATACAGAATTTTCTATGGCTTTTATTTAATCAATTTCAGTGAGTATGTAGGGACATGTCATTGAACACTGAAAACTAATGATAAATCTTCTTTTGGTTATTGGCCATTTGGATATTCTTGTTTTGTTTTTCTTTTGTCTGAAAATCTTTTTATTTTATTTTCATTTTTAAGAACACTTTTACAATGTATAGAATTCTGAATTGTTATTTATTTTCTTTCAGCCTTTTAAAGAAGTCATTTCACTTTCTTCCATTCTGAGAAATCAAGTGCCAGTGATAACATTATTTTGTAAAGGTAATTTTTTTCTCTACTTTTAAGATGTCCTATTTATCTTTGGTTTTCAATACTGACAATGATGAATCTAGGTATGATTTTCTTCATCTTTATTATATTAGAGATTATGTATGTTTCGTAAGTCTTCAAGGTTAAGTCTGTAAATTACATAAAAGTTGAAAATTTTCAGCCATTATTTGTTGTAATAAAACTTTTATCATTTTCTTCCTCTTTCCTCCCCTCTGTAATCTGGTTGCATGTAACTAAGGGTTTGGAGGGTTTTTCACATGTCACCTATGCCTTTATATGTCTTTCCATTTAGTTTACATTATGTATTTTGTTCTTAATTTTACATATTATATTTTTCCTTTCTAGAGTATCGATTTGATTATTTCTATAGATTCTAATTTACAGGTAAATTTTTCTATTATTTCAAAGTCTTTTTCTCTGTTTCACACACACACATATACATACATATATATATATATATATATATATATATATATATATATATATATATAATTTGTAAATAGATATTTTTTTCACTATATGAAATTTATTGTCAAATTGGTTTCCATACAACACCCAGTGCTCACCCCAAAAGGTGCCCTCCTCAATACCCATCACCCACCCTCCCCTCCCTCCCACCCCCCATCAACCCTCAGTTTGTTCTCAGTTTTTAACAGTCTCTTATGCTTTGGTCTCTCCCACTCTAACCTCTTTTTTTTTTTTTCCTTCCCCTCCCCCATGGGTTTCTGTTAAGTTTCTCAGGATCCACATAAGAGTGAAAACATATGGTAGCTGTCTTTCTCTGTATGGCTTATTTCACTTAGCATCACACTCTCCAGTTCCATCCACATTGCTACAAAGGGCCATATTTCATTCTTTCTCATTGCCACGTAGTACTCCATTGTGTATATAAACCACAATTTCTTTATCCATTCATCAGTTGATGGACATTTAGGCTCTTTCCATAATTTGGCTATTGTTGAGAGTGCTGCTATAAACATTGGGGTACAAGTGCCCCTATGCATCAGTACTCCTGTATCCCTTGGGTAAATTCCTAGCAGTGCTATTGCTAGGTCATAAGGTAGGTCTATTTTTAATTTTTTGAGGAACCTCCACACTGTTTTCCAGAGTGGCTGCACCAGTTTGCATTCCCACCAACAGTGCAAGAAGGTTCCTGTTTCTCCACATCCTCTCCAGCATCTATAGTCTCCTGATTTGTTCATTTTGGCCACTCTGACTGGCATGAGGTGATATCTGAGTGTGGTTTTGATTTATATTTCCCTGATGAGGAGCAACATTGAGCATCTTTTCATGTGCCTGTTGGCCATCTGGATGTCTTCTTTAGAGAAGTGTCTATTCATGTTTTCTGCCCATTTCTTCACTGGGTTATTTGTTGTTCGGGTGTGGAGTTTGGTGAGCTCTTTATAGATTTTGGATACTAGCCCTTTGTCCCATATGTCATTTGCAAATATCTTTTCCCATTCCGTTGGTTGCCTTTTAGTTTTGTTGGTTGTTTCCTTTGCTGTGCAGAAGCTTTTTATCTTCATAAGGTCCCAGCAGTTCATTTTTGCTTTTAATTCCCTTGCCTTTGGGGATGTGTTGAGTAAGAGATTGCTACGGCTGAGGTCAGAGAGGTCTTTTCCTGCTTTCTCCTCTAGGGTTTTGATGGTTTCCTGTCTCACATTCAGGTCCTTTATCCATTTTGAGTTTATGTTTGTGAATGGTGTGAGAAAGTGGTCTAGTTTCAACCTTCTGCATGTTGCTGTCCAGTTCTCCCAGCACCATTTGTTAAAGAGACTGTCTTTTTTCCATTGGATGTTCTTTCCTGCTTTGTCAAAGATGAGTTGGCCATACGTTTGTGGATCTAGTTCTGGGGTTTCTATTCTATTCCATCGGTCTATGTGTCTGTTATTGCGCCAATACCATGCTGTCTTGAAGATTACAGCTTTGTAGTAGAGGCTAAAGTCTGGGATTGTGATGCCTCCTGCTTTGGTCTTCTTCAAAATTACTTTGGCTATTCGGGGCCTTTTGTGGTTCCATATGAATTTTAGGATTGCTTGTTCTAGTTTCGAGAAGAATGCTGGTGCAATTTTGATTGGGATTGCATTGAATGTGTAGATAGCTTTGGGTAGTAATGACATTTTGACAATATTTATTCTTCCAATCCATGAGCAGGGAATGTCTTTCCATTTCTTTATATCTTCTTCAATTACCTTCATAAGCTTTCTACAGTTTTCAGCATACAGATCTTTTACATCTTTGGTTAGATTTATTCTTAGGTATTTTATGCTTCTTGGTGCAATTGTGAATGGAATCAGTTTCTTTATTTGTGTTTCTGTTGCTTCATTGTTAGTGTATAAGAATGCAACTGATTTCTGTACATTGATTTTGTATCCTACAACTTTGCTGAATTCATGTATCAGTTCTAGCAGACTTTTGGTGGAGTCTATCGGATTTTCCATGTATAGTATCACATCATCTGCAAAAAGTGAAAGCTTGACTTCATCTTTGCCAATTTTGATGCCTTTGATTTCCTTTTGTTTTCTGATTGCTGATGCTAGAACTTCCAACACTATGTTAAACAACAGCGGTGAGAGTGGGCATCCCTGTCGTGTTCCTGATCTCAGGGAAAAAGCTCTCAGTTTTTCCCCTTGAGGATGATGTTAGCTGTGGGCTTTTCATAAATGGCTTTTATGATGTTTAAGTATGTTCCTTCTATCCCAACTTTCTCAAGGGTTTTTATTAAGAAATGCTGCTGGATTTTGTCAAAGGCCTTTTCTGCATCGATTGACAGGATCATATGGTTCTTATCTTTTCTTTTATGAATGTGATTTTCACGATGATTGATTTGCGAATGTTGAACCAGCCCTGCATCCCTGGAATGAATCCCACTTGATCATGGTGAATAATTCTTTTTATATACTGTTGAATTCGATTTGCTAGTATCTTATTGAGAATATTTGCATCCATATTCATCAGGGATATTGGCCTGTAGTTCTCTTTTTTTACTGGGTCTCTGTCTGGTTTAGGAATCAAATATGGGCTTCATAGAATGAGTCTGGAAGTTTTCCTTCCCTTTCTATTTCTTGGAATAGCTTGAGAAGGATAGGTATTATCTCTGCTTTAAACGTCTGGTAGAACTCCCCTGGGAGGCCATCTGGTCCTGGACTCATGTGTTGGGAGATTTTTGATAACCGATTCCATTTCTTTGCTGGTTATGGGTCTGTTCAAGCTTTCTATTTCCTCCTGATTGAGTTTTGGAAGAGTGTGGGTGTTTAGGAATTTGTCCATTTCTTCCAGGTTGTCCAATTTGTTGGCATATAATTTTCATAGTATTCCCTGATAATTGCTTGTATCTCTGAGGGATTGGTTGTAATAATTCCATTTTCATTCATGATTTTATCTATTTGGGTCCTCTCCCTTTTCTTTTTGAGAAGCCTGGCTAGAAGTTTGTCACATTTGTTAATTTTTTCAAAAAACCAACTCTTGATTTTGTTGATCTGCTCTACAGTTTTTTTAGATTCTATATTGTTTATTTCTGCTCTGATCTTTATTATTTCTCTTCTTCTGCTGGGTTTAGGCTGCCTTTGCTGTTCTGCTTCTATTTCCTTTAGGTGTGCTGTTAGATTTTGTATTTGGGATTTTTCTTGTTTCTTGAGATAGGCCTGGATTGCGATGTATTTTCCTCTCAGGACTGCCTTCGCTGCATCCCAAAGCGTTTGGATTGTTGTATTTTCATTTTCGTTTGTTTCCATATATTTTTTAATTTCTTCTCTAATTGCCTGGTTGACCCACTCATTCTTTAGTAGGGTGTTCTTTAACCTCCATGCTTTTGGAGGTTTTCCAGATTTTTTCCTGTGGTTGATTTCAAGCTTCATAGCATTGTGGTCTGAAAGTACACATGGTATAATTTCAATTCTTGTATACTTATGAAGGGCTGTTTTGTGACCCTGTATATGATCTATCTTGGAGAATGTTCCATGTGCACTCGAGAAGAAAGTATGTTCTGTGCTTTGGGATGCAGAGTTCTAAATATATCTGTCAAGTCCATCTGATCCAATGTGTCATTCAGGGCCCTTGTTTCTTTATTGACCATGTGTCTAATGATCTATCCATTTCTGTAAGTGCAGTGTTAAAGTCCCCTGCAATTACCACATTCTTATCAATAAGGTTGCTTATGTTTATGAGTAATTGTTTTATATATTTGGGGGCTCCCATATTCGGCACATAGACATTTATAATTGTTAGCTCTTCCTGATGGATAGACCCTGTAATTATTATATAATGCCCTTCTTCATCTCTTGTTACTGTAAATAGATATATTTAAATTCAACTTTAAAAAAATATTTATTTGTTTTTAAGGGGGAAGGGCAGAGAGACATGGAGAGAGAGAATCCCAAGCAGGCTCCACGTTTTCAGTGCAGAGTTTGACGTGGGGCTCCATCTCATGAATGGTGAGATCATGACCTGAGCCAAAATCAAGAGTCAGGCACGTAACCAACTGAGCCACACAGGTGTCCCAAAGTGAACTTTTATTTAAAGTATAACATACATACAAAACTCATAAGTGTACATCTTAATGAATGTTTACAAAGAAATCAGCACCCACTCAAATCAAGAAATAGAACATTATCAGATGCCCAGGAATTCTTTTTCGTCTATTGTCAGTCATTATCTCCCAAGACTGACCTCTAACACTTCAGGGTTTTGTTTGTTCATTTGTTTGTTTGTTTGTTTGTTTTGCATACTTTTGAGCTTATGCAAATGCAATACTATAGCATATATTCTCTTGTCTTTGTCTTCTTTGCCTCCACTATGAGGTTCATACTGTTGTGAATTTGTAGTTTCTTTGTTGTCTTTACTGTATAGTATTCCATATTTATCCATTCTACCAATGGACTCTTGAGTCATTTCTAGTTTGGGCTCATCTAGATAGTATTTCTATAGATATTTCTTGTACATATTTTTGGTACATATAGGTAGGTGTAGAATTGCTGGATCACACAGTGCATATTTTCAGTTTTAATAAATAGTTTTCCAAAGTGGTTTTGCTAATTTACATTCTCATGAGTAACGTGTGCGAGTTCTTTTTGTGCCCCATTTTCATCAAAAGTAAGTATTTTCTATAGTTTTCATTTTAGCTCTTTTAGTGGCTATTTTGTGGTATCATATTCTAGTTGAATTTGTATTTTCCTGATGACTAATGATATTGAGAATGCTTTATACTTGGATATTATTTTTTCATATATTTAATTTATTCTAACATATTTCATTTATTCATATATTTTGCCCATTTAATCTATTATTTATTTACCTTTTTCATATAAGACTTCATTTTATTCTGGATAGGAACCTTGGTCAAGTATTGCAAATATCTTCTCCCACACTGTGTCTTGCCTTTTTGCTATCTTAATTTTTTGGATGGGCAATAGTTCTTAATTTAACTATGGTGTAATAGATTTTTTTGGTTGGTATTGTTTATGCTCTATTTAAAAAGCATTTTATCTTCCTCAATCCCTTGAAAATTAGGGTATGTTTTTTATTAATTGAAATCTTATTGAGATAATTATAGATTCACATGTAGTTATGAAAAAAATAGAGCCATCTCTTGTACAATTTTAAGTTATCCCCAATGATAACATATTGTATAATGTCACAAATAGTATACCACAAGTAGCATATTGATTAACATGATGCACCAGTTGATAGCAATCCACTGATCTTATTAAAATTTCTCATTTTACTTATACTTGTTAGCATGTGCATATTAAGTTCTATACAATTTTAGCACATGAACAAGTTCATGTATTCACCACTGAATAATCCCATAACCACAAGGATTCCTTGTGTCACCTCATTATAACCATAGCTACCTGCCATTTGCCCGTCCCTTTATAAAATTTATTATAATTATTTCATGGGGTGCCTGGGTGGCTCAGTCGGTTAAGCGTCCGATTTCGGCTGAGGTCATGATCTCAAGGCTCATGGGTTTGAGCACCAAGTCAGGCTCTGTGCTGACAGCTCAGAGCCTGTGGTCTGCTTTGGGTTCTGTGTCTCCCTCTCTCTCTGCCCCTCCCCTGTTAGCTCTCTATCTCTGTCTCCCTCAAAAACAAATAAACATTTAAAAAATTTGTTTTAATTAATTATAATTATAATTATTTCATATGAGTGAGTTTGCACCTATTATTTGTTTTCTTTTGGATATTTCCCCAAGGACATGTTACTTGTCCTCAGGTCTTCTAATTCTTTATTATGTGCCAGCCATTGTGTATAAAACAAGTGTAAAGGCTCTAGATGATACATTGCATCTGAGAAGATATCTCCATTTTTTTTTTTTTTTTTGACAGGCAGGCAGAGAGAACTGAAGCAGTCAGTCTAATCAAGGGTTGATGTTGAGTTGAAATTTTGGCAAGACTACTAAAATTACCTCAAGATTACCCCTGTTCCTAGGCCATAGCGCTTCGTATTTCTATCTGGGAGCCTAACAGATATGCAGCTCTGCTTTTCAGACATTTGTAGCTGAAGTCTGTAGCTCCATTCCTTTAGCAGCTTCAACATTTGGCAAAAGTGTTAGGGAAAAGATCAGCCATATATTTTGAGATCTCATGAGTTTCTAATATTCTCATCCTAGCCCTGCACTAATAACAAAGTCTCTTCTGGTTTTTATACTCCATGGCAGAGACTTCTGCTATGTACTTGGCCTGAGCTGTTAGCCCTCAGCAGTGCTGATAATTAGTAAGTGCCCATAGATGAATGGTGATGTCACTCCCCATCATAATTCACCATCCCCTGTAGGTCAATGGTTCTAAAGTGGGATGACCAGACCAGCAACAAAACTATCACCTGGGAACTTGCCAGAAATGCAAATTCCCAGGTGACATCTCAAACTTACCAAATCACAAACTCTGGGCTTGGGGTTCAGCAATCCATATTTTAAAAAGCCTTCCAGGTGTCTCTGATGTATTCCACAGGTTTTCAAAGCTTCTGACTAAGTACATCTAGGTGGGGCCCCAGAATTCAAGCCTTTAGCAAGCATTTGGATGATGTTGATACCGCTGGTCTATAAATCAAACTTTGAGTAACACTGCAATAGAATTTCAAAGCTTGTCTGATTTATTTTCAGACTCTTTCCCCAAGCTGGTCTTTGTTGGTTAGATGGAATGAGATTTTATTCTGCCTTTCAGATTTTGGTCTAGTCTTTATGCTTTTGTACAGCCTTAAAATTCAGCAATGGCATTAGAAAGAAACCAAAGTATTTTTTTTAATTTTTATTTATTTTTGAGAGAGAGATACAGAGAGAGAGAGAGAGAGAGAGAGAGAGAGAGAGAGAGAGAGACAGAGAGACTGTGAGCGGGGGAGGGGCAGAGAGAGAGAGGGAGACACAGAATCTGAAGCAGATTCCAGGCTCTGAGCTGTCAGCACAGAGCCCAAAGCGGGGCTCGAACTTAAGAACCACGAGATGATGACCTGAGCTGAAGTCAGACACCCAACCGACTGACTGAGCCACCCGGGCTACCTGAAACCAATGTGTTTTTGAAACTCTTCCTCTCCAATGTTGTCATTCTAGTTCTGTTGAATTGCTTAAAGTTTTGTTCCTTTCTCTTTTCCCGAAAAGCTTCATTCTGCCATGGTCACATCTAGCCCACTTTCATAATTGGCAAAAGTCCTTAAGGAGTAAAAGAGCTTTCCTGAATCTTTAAGTCATCCTTAATGTTTATTCCCTCTGGGATTTTAGTCCACTGGTCTTTGCTGTTGTCACAGCTCTCTGACACTTTTTAAAAATAAGCTTTTTATAACTTATTCCATTTTTCTAGCTGTTTTCAACAGGAGTATTGCTCTGTCATGACCTACTATCCAGAAAAAGAGTCAGTTTTTAAAGTTTGTTGAGTAATGTGTTAAATCAATGTGATATAAAATTTTTTAAAAAACTACAGAAGGATATACATTGGAAATAAAATCTTTCAAAACCCACAAGTCCATTCCTTTTCCATGAAACAATACTACTATTGATTTCTTAAGCATTCTTCTTAAGATACCTTAATTATATACATTATGCATGCATGCACACATATGTATGCATTTGTGTACATACCCATTTTCCTACATTGTTCATTGCATATCCTGTATTTTGCTTTCCTTAGTGAACCAGACATGTTGCGGAACTCTCCATCCCAACGCCTCATTTTCAAGTCTTAGAATTTTCTATGACCTCAAAAATTCCAGGGGCGCCTGGGTGGCACAGTCGGTTAAGCGTCCCACTTCAGCCAGGTCACGATCTCGTGGTCCGTGAGTTCGAGCCCCGCGTCAGGCTCTGGGCTGATGGCTCAGAGCCTCGATCCTGTTTCCGATTCTGTGTCTCCCTCTCTCTCTGTGCCTCCCCCGTTCATGCTCTGTCTCTCTCTGTCCCAAAATAAATAAAAAACATTGAAAAAAAAATTTAAAATAAAAAAAAATTCCTTTGAGCCATTTGCAGTCAATGTCCACTTCTATCCCAGTGGCCATAGGTAACTTCTGATCTGCTTGGGGTCTCTACAAATGTTCCTTCTCTGGATATTTTATATAAGTGGAATAATATACTCCAAAGCCTTTTTGGCTGGCTTCTTTCACTTAGCAAGAAGTCTTTCAGGTTTATCCATGTTGTTTCATGTATCAGTGGCTGGTTATTTTTTCCATCATATTCCACTTGATGATCATACTGCATTTTGTTTGTCCATTCACCAGTTGATGAGCATTTAGGTTGTTAGTATGAATCTTTTCATACAAGTCTCTGGGTGGGCATAGATTTTCCTTTCTCAGGTAATCTTGGTTTTATTGTTACTTTCCTGTTCTCCAGGCCTCTATTCAAGGACTAAGTGTTACAATGTTGGTTCAGATTCACTGCTCGTGAGGACCTGGGGAGATGACAGACTCATGATACTGAAGTGGGTAATTTGCACAGACTTGGGATTGTTGTGAAGATTAAATTAAACATGTGTAAGTAAGGTAAATTCAAACACTTATAGTAGTGAAGGAAGAATTTGTAGGTGAGAAGGATGAAAAGATGACTGATGGCAGCAAGTTTTCTTACTGTTTATGCTTTAGATTCAAGATTTTACAACTGTCACAGCAATCTCATGACACGGGTTAACCACCACTTTGAAAAGTTAGGAAACTAATGATCATAACTGTTAATAATTTTCTAAAGATCCCACAGCTGAGACATGAGAAAGTCATGTCTAGTTAGATCTACTACTAATTCTATCATGCCAAAGTTTACAAAGTCTTCTCAAGATTTAAATTCATTAACGAAAGAATCAGATTTAATTAATAAAGTGTGTATTTAGTTGCATTATCTCCATTGTTTAGAACAATAATTGTTAAATTGAAGAATGTCCCATTGACTGAACAATAGAAAAAAAATTAGGTAAACTCTGGGTCAAAATTATTACACAGAATTTGTGTTAAATATTATACCTTAACAACTACAGAACTCTAGAGGTATATAGAATTTTTTCATTTGCAAGTGAGAAAACTCACATTCTTGAATAATAAGATCCGTACAAGATTACACATAACCTACAGTAGAGCTGATATTAGAACCTAAAGTTCTAGAAACTCAGTCAAGTGTTGCCAGAAATGTCCTGTCTTTGGTAACAAATTCTTTTTATGAGGATCTCCATGAGCTCCAATTATGTGAAAGATAATTTGACATGAGAAAATTCTAGTTCATTTAACAAAGATCTTGAGAAATATTTTAATACTTAACAATATTTGGCCAAAAATCCTAGATATCTTAAGTATTTTATTTCTCTAACAATTTGTTTTATAAACCAGGAAACCCATTTCCTATAAACTGAGGTGAGGAAGTTCTGCCTTCACAAAGGCTAGACACAAAATCACCTGGGTTCTTATTAAGAAAGTCCTTGGAAGAGTTAAGGTTCAGACTGTATCCTGAGGACTCAACACAGAGTATCAGGTTATCTCATTACAGTGTTTGAACCACTGAGAAATGTTAGTCCTCATTAGTCCTTAAGCAGTGATCATCCTTTATCATGTTTTTATTTATTTATTTTTTCACCAGGACTGTCAAGAGATTCATTTGTGAAGACATTGAAACAATCATCTGAAACTGAAAACATTGGTGTTTTTCTTTTACAAATGAGCAACTACGGGACATTTTCTTTGCTCTCCTCTTGAAATGAACAGTGATTTAGGGACAGCTGAGGAGTCCAGAATCCAGGAGTCTGCCTAATGGGTCATTTGTTTCCAGTTTTTGGAGCACCGAGACAATAACAGTGATTGTAGCTCTCCCAGTGCAGACATTTTTGTTCTAGTGCAGTAATAATGTGGGCATGCATTAGTCATCTTCCCCAGCTGATATCTTATTTGGCATTCCTGCCTTGCATCATTTTAACTAACAGAACAGCCATTACCAGCTCCCCTTCCTCCTGACCTGTCCAGGGAAAAGAGGGCAATGAAAACTAAAACTCCTACAATATCACTTCCACCACCAACAAAAATGGATGAAATAGGAATGGGGACAAGCATTAATCTAAAATAAAGCAAAAAGCTAAAAGACATGTCATATTTGACATCTTCAAGCAATAGGCATTTATAAGAATAAGAGAGAAAGTTAATTTCAGTAAAATTTTTCCTAGGGGAAACAAAGTTGTTTAAGATTAGATTTCCTCTGTATGGGGAGATGGGTACTTCAGCAATTTCAACTCAACTGGGCCATGAGAAGCACCCTTTGAGAAAGCATTCTCTCTTTTATCAATAAAGAGTCTCGAGTAAAAAGCTCAAGTGAGAGGGATGGGCACCCAGTTTAAAGTAATTAAGACGTCTAAAGAGAAAATCTTTCAATTTTCACAATTTAAAAATATGTTAATCTTGAAATTTTATCTTTGGAATTTTGAGCTAAAGCCAAGCATTCCTCCATCCAGTGAAATTCCTCTTTTCCCCTTCCCCTCAATGGTGTTAGTAGGTTTTCTACTAATTTACCCACTTTCTTTTTCTTTTGTTTTGTATTTTTCATTATTCCCAGTGACATACATTGGAAATCAATAAATGAATCAATCATTGTCAAATATTTATTGATAGGCACTGATGATAGGGGAGAAAATATGGTCTTTGGAAGTGGAAGTGGAATAAAATCCCACCTTACCATTATCTGCTTGTATGATTTCAGGCTCTTAGTGTCTCTCTCTCTCTCTCTTTCTCTTTTAAGTTTATTTATTTATTTTGAGAGAGAGAGAAGGGCAGAGAGGGGGAAAGAGAGAGAATTCCAAGCAAGCTCTACAATGCCAGCACAGAGCCCAACATGGAACTCAAACTCACAAACAGTGAGATCATGACCTGAGTTGAAATCAAGAGTTGAAGTCTTAACCAACTGAGTCACCCAGGTGTCCCTTAGGCACTTAGTTTCTTTTTAAATTTCTCATCTGTACAACGGTGAAGGTAAGAAATTCTGCTTCTTATGGTTAATGTGAAATTTTTAAAGAGCATAAGAATACATTTAAAATATTAAACTAAGTAATTAAGATCTATGATGCATTTTATAAATTATAATTTTATGTTTCCATTTGGCTAGGCTATGGTGCCTAATTGGTCAGACCCTAGCCTACACATTGCTACATAGGTATTTTGTGGATGTGATTAACATTTATAGTCAGCAAACTTTACAGTAAAGTAGATTAGTCTCTTTAATGTGAGTCTCATCTAATCTCTTTGAAGGTCTTAAGAACAAAAACTGAAGTTTCCTAGGGAAGGAATTCTGTCTCAAATCTATAACATAAAAATCTTGCCTGAATATTCAGCCTGCTGGCCAGCCATACAGATATTACATTCAAGAGTACAATATCACCTCTTACTTGAGTTTCTAGCCTGCCTTCCCACCTGTCCTACAGGTTTTAGACTTACCAAACCCTGTCTGTGCAAATTCTTTAAAACCAATCTCTCTTCCTCTCTCTTCCTCTCTCTCTCTCTCCCTCTCTCTCTCTCTCTCTCCATACATCTTTCCTTAGGATATATTGAAAAGTAACAGAACCAATCCTATGACCATCAACACTATCTACAGGCCATGTAAAGAGAGCTGGGGACTTCAAAAAGTTAATTGAAGAAATTGGAGGTACATTCAAAAAGGAAATACTCAAGGCTGTTGGCAGCCTTTGTACTTATCACTTTCTTTTTTTTTTAAGTTTATTTATTATTTTTGAGAGAGAGAGAAGCAGAGAGAGAGAGAGAGAGAGAGAGAGAGAGAGAGAGAGGAGAGAGAGAGAGAATCCCAAGCAGGCTCCACCCTTCCAGGGCAGAGCCTGACATGGTTCTTGAACTCACGGACCATGAGATAATGACCTGAGCCTAGATCAAAGACCGGATGCTTAACGGACTGAGCCACCCAGGCACCCCAGTACTTATTGTCTTCTATATGAGGATGGTGTGGGAGAGCTTAACAAGTGTTTGCAGAAACTAGGTAGTTTTACCTACACATAGAGATTGATATTTACTTCTCATCTTGAGATTACTAAGGTAAACAACTTTTCAGAATGGCCCACACAATCAAGATGACAAAGGGCTGTAGTGTAGACTACCTGAAGGCCATACATGGATGGTTAGAGAAGGATAGGGTAGTCCCTATGGCTCTTGGAGAGGGTGCAAAAACAATTCTCGTGGTTTTACATACAGGAGAAAGGGGATTAGAAAAAGGAATGAAACCATAGTGCTGCCAAGATGGGTGACAGATTATATTAGACAGAGTTCTCCAGAGAAACAGAAAGAGTAGGATATTATATCTCATCTATATCTAGATCTAGATATATATTATATATTATATTAATTATATTATATTATATCCTTGGGATATATAATAGACATAGATATGTATATCTCTAATCTATGTATCTAGAGAAAAAAACAGAGAAATTGATTTTGAGGAAATGGCCCACGTGGTTGTGAAGGTCGAGAAGTCTCAGGATCTGTTGTCTGCAAGCTGGAGACCCATGAAAGCTGGTGGTATAATTCAGCCAAAGTCTGAAGTGCAGAGAATCAGAGAAACCCAGCCTGAAAGCTGGAGAAGATGAGGGAGATGACCCAGTTCAACAGTAAGTCGGGGAAAAAGGACAAGTTTCTCCTTCTTCCACTTTTTCTTCTATCCAGGCCCTCAACAGATTGATTGATGCCTACCCATATCAAGGAAGGCCATCTACTTCAGTGATCTACTGATTGAATCTACTGATTCAAGTGTTAGTCTCATTCTGAAACACCCATCCACAGACGTGATATTGAATGTGGGTGCCCTGTGTTACAATCAAGTTGACAGATGAAGTAACTATTACACAAGTCACCTGCGAAGATAGCCAGGAGAAGGTCTCCCCAGTAAGGGGGAGAGGAGAGGATTTGGTCAAGACTAAAGTCTAACATATATTTCTGAAATCTTCTTCCTTCATCAAGAGTTCCAGGTCAATGTAAGCACAGCCCTAACCAAACACACACATAGCACAAAGGTCACCAGCACCACACAGAGACAATGAGCTAGGGAAGAGCAGAGCCATCTCCTAGCAGTAACCTAAGACTGGCTCCCATCAGAGATGACTCTTATGCTCAGTCTTATCCTGGCTTCATCCACTAAGGAGTTAAGCCTTGAAAAGGGAGTAGGGAAGATATATCTTCCTGCTCCTCATTTTCTCCATGTAAGCAGCCACTATCATAGCTCCAACCAAGGGTTTGGGAAGAATTATTATCAGTTTTAAAGAAGACTGGTATATTTCAATAATGAAAAAGAATTGGAAAGTTTAGACTCTATCCATGATGTCTATACTTTCAACAAAGCAGAGTTGAAATCAAGTTTTAGAGAACACTAAACCAATGTAATGTTTACATTTTGAGTTGGGAATTCTTTTTTTTTTTTTTTTTTTGTTAATTTTTTTTTTCAACGTTTATTTATTTTTGGGACAGAGAGAGACAGAGCATGAACGGGGGAGGGTCAGAGAGAGAGGGAGACACAGAATCGGAAACAGGCTCCCAGCCATCAGCCCAGAGCCTGACGCGGGGCTCGAACTCACGGACCGCGAGATCGTGACCTGGCTGAAGTCGGACGCTTAACCGACTGCGCCACCCAGGCGCCCCGAGTTGGGAATTCTTAATAAGCTAATTACACAAGGTAAAAGATAATATATGCTAGACTAAATAGCACCTTACCTATATAGGCTCTTTTCCAGTATACATAGTATCTTCAATTATATCTCACAAGAATCCCATAAAATGTTATTTATACCTCCCCCATCTTGTAAAACAGGCAAATTGTCTCAATGATTAAATGATTTGCCTAAGATCCTAAAGTTACAGATCTAGGACTAAATCTTCTCCAATCACAAGCTTTTTTTCTGCTGCACCAGGTTTAATGGGTTAATTATCCCACAGCACTTCCCTGAAATACTAGTCTATTGCTGAAAAAGGCTAGTGCTACCTTGTTCTTCACTACATTTGCCAAAATTCCAGAGTAACTGTGATATTAGGTGTTACCTACCACAAGTGACATTAAGTATGATCAGCATTTCTAATAAAGCAGCTTTTCATTAAACCTTCGCATTGAATGCTTTGTATGCATTATCTCATCTAACCACATTAACATACTTAATGCCAAATTGTTGGATATGTGAGTTTTTCCTTGACCTCACCTTTCTGCCTTGTCCCTGTCATCCACAATCAAACACCTCAGCTACATAATAAAAGATGAATATATGTGTTTTGAATATATTCATGAAGGATTAATGAAATAATAGCTATAAGCTTGACAAGCAGACTATGTTGACTTTCACCCTACCATTTAATCCATCAAGCCAGCCTCTACTTTTAAGTACTGGGTGAATATTTGTTGAAAGAATTTATAAATGAACATGAATTACAAAAATATTTTAAGTATTGCCCATAAGAAATCGACATCATTTTTATTTTAATTATCAGAAGATCATATTTTTTTAAGTAGGTTTTATTCCCCTCTACTAACCTAGGTAACTATGATTTTAAATAACACTATTATTATCAAAGGCACCATAACTCATTCTATGACCCCATAGTCATTCTTGGGGCAAGTGAATGTATATTTTATTGAATATATGAAAAATATTATTCATGGAATAAATTCAGCACTCCTTACAGTAGCTTTTGCTAATCAGAGTGCTTTTCCTTATATATAACATAGCTTTTCTTCAAGTGGTTTAAGCCATTTGATTTTGTTGCTCTTTGTTAAAATGAAGATTTCTTGGTAAAAATCATTTTTACTTCTCTAAATCAGACTAAATTATTTTTGTAGTTAGGCTAGGTTCAACTTCAAGAAATAGAAATTAAACTCTGGCTTAAACAATGAGGAAGTTCATTATTTCATGGGAGAGGGAACCAGAGGGAAGGCAGGCTTGCAGTTTGGTTGATTCAGCAGGTCAGTATTTCATCAAAAACCCAGGTTTGTTTTGTTTCTTGTTTTGGGGACATGTTTGTTCGCTTGTTTTTGTCTGCTATGTTGGCCTCAGCCCAAACTCAATTCTAGATCAAGAGCTCCTCTGATAACCAAAATTAAAGCTACAGACTTTACAACATATGCAATGACTTTAAAATGCTCTGCCAGGGCCTTGCCTCCCTGACCTTGTCTCCCTTTACCCTCCTCCTCCTCCACTACTCTGTTCCTGTTCCAGTCACACTGATCTTTATGCCTCACCTTTGCCTCAGGCCTTCACTCTGGCAGTTTTCCTCAGCCCAGAATGCTCTTTCCTCACATAACATAGCCACTTGGCTAATTCCATCAATATCCTTAAAGTCTTTGCACAAGTCTTAAGACTTATTTTGACCACTTTATTTAATTAGGGCAACCTGCCTCTGATCACTCTCAGCCCCCACTCTCTTTTACTTTTATTTTGCATGGTCACATCACTTTCTAATTTATTGTATAGTTTACCTATTTATTATATCAATTGAGTACTGTCTGTCTCTTCTGAGTGAATATAAGCTCCAGAAGGGCAATACATTTTGGCTTATTCATTAGTATATTGCAAGCACCTAGAGCAGTCCTTAGGAAACAGTAGGTACTCAATTAAATATTAGTTGAATATTGTTGAGTGAATGTTTATAAAATGGCTATCTGTTTATTTATAGGATGAAAATAAAGTGGCTTCTCTTGCTCTGAAGAGGACAAGGGAGCTTTGCATTTTTTAATTAAGTGTTTATTTTTGAGAGAGAGTACAAACAGGAGAGGGGCAGAGAGAAAGGGAGACAGGATCCAAGGCAGGCTCTGTGGGCTCTGTGCTATAGCACACATGTGGGGCTTGAACCCACAAACCCAAGGGAGCTTTTTAAAACAAGTGTCTTTAGAATAAGAAAGGGTCTATCTTAGAACAAACAAGACTCAAGCTAAATTTCATTGGCTAAAAATTAGATCACATACCCTTTCCAGAACTACTCCCATTCAAGGAAAATGAGATTATTGAGATTGGTTTAAATTAATCTGCAGTTTGGTGATGGGTTAAATGAATCTAAACTAAGCCACATGAGCTTTGTGAGAAAGAAATGAATACCTGTACAAAATTTAGATTTTTTTTTTAGGAAGAAGAATTGATACCAGTGAGGTAACCAACTTTGCCCAGTATGCCTCTGATAGGGATACTTAATAGTTCCTCCTCTCATATTTCTGATTTTTGGTATAGTCCTTTAAACAAATAACCTTGGGATTATTTGTGATTTCAGTGCTTCTCAACCTTGGCTACATGTTACAATCATCTGCCAAATTTTCAAAACTGCCATATTTTCAAAACAGCTATACCTCAGACCAATTAAATTAGGATCTGGAGTGGTGAGACAGACATTTTTAAAGCTCCCCAGATAATTCTGAAAAATTGAATGGGATGAGTTAAACAGACAAGGAAGACTTTATTCAACTCATTTGTAATAGGTGAGAGATACTGAACTCAACTCTGCTAAAGCAAAAACTAGGGAATTTTAAAGCACTAAAATGAGCTAATGAAAGACTACTGGAGGGTATCTAGTGGGCCAGTTGAACAATAGATTAGGTCATCTGGGCTTGCTAATTGTTGCTTATTGAAATTAGGTTCCTACTCTCCCAGAGACCAGGAGATGGGGTGCTGGCTTCATGATGACATTTCAAAGGGATAGATCCCAGGACCTTGAAAAAGATATTACTAGATTGTAGAAGATTTACATCTCAAAGTGGCGGAAAGAATTTACAATTGCAAGTTTTCTGAAGTAACTGCTCTCGAAAAATTGAAGGTCAGGGGCCTGCCATCAGGACAAAACCTGTCTAAAATTTAATCAAGCTGAGGGGGACATTAAGTTACTTTGTCAATTCTAATGTGCAGGTGTTTGAGAACCACTGCTTTATTTTCTCTTTCTCAATAACCACATGGATTCAGTTGTTGAGTCCTCTTAGTATGACCTTCTGCAGGTAAAATTAGTAGATCCTTATTTCTTCTTGCCATACACTATGCCTGGGCTCCTGAAAAAGACCCCAAACTAATCTTCGTAGCTTAATTATTTGCCCCCTCCAATTAAACTACAACTTACTGAAAGAATTATTTTACTACAGTACTAAACCTCTTTATATATTTTTTAGTTAAAATACCTTAATACTTCCCATTATCCTCAGGATATCTTCAGATCCCCCCAACATGGTTCAGGAGGATTTTATAAATCAAACTATGCCTTCCATTTTATGTTCTCCAAATTCTCAAAGAGTCAATATTCCCTTTAGGTTTATATCCCATTTCAACTTCTTCAAGAAGTGTCGTAGACTCTAAGTCTAAAGTTCTCCTTTGGCCAGCAAAAGAGCGGGATGCAGGATGAAAAGTGAGAGATGGCTAATGTCCAGGAAAAGACAAGAGCCCTGAATAAGGGTCCTTGTTCTATATTTATTAAGATCAGAAGGCTTATGAATGTGATGGGTATGCACAGAGGGACAAAGAATCTGTGAACAGTAACTCATGGGCATGAGGGAAAGGGGGTTTTGAAGATATATGGTATTTGGGGTTTGGGTCAATATAAAGCAAAATCCTGACAGGGCAGATGGGCAGATGGTTGTTAACAGCAGACAGGAGGCACCATGTCTGTTTATCTTAGCTAGCCTAGGGGATAAGACAGGGGAAATAACCTCAGGGTTAACAAGGCACATTTTCTTTTGTTAATCTGCTCCCCTCCGGGCAGCATCACCTGCAGCACAGTGGTCTCTAGTCCTATTTACCTGTTTACCCAACTTGGTCCTTTCCTCCTGTGAAAGCAGATTTCTGCTATGGTACTAAATTGGGGGGCATTTTTGCCCTGGATGCCTAATCTTGCTTACCTCATATACCTTTGTATTGGGGGCCGTTGCCCCCCTCTCTATTCTGGGGCCTTTGTCCCTCCTTCTCTATTCTGGAGGCTCTGGCCCCTCCCTATTTTATTCTGGGGGTCTTATCTTGTTTACCCAAACTTGGGTGAGAGCACCCTATGGCTTTGTAATTCTTTATGCCTTTAACCATTGGTGGAAGCCCAGGGAATTTCTAAGCTTATTCCCCACAAAGTCTTTATAGATCCTTTCCACACTCCCATAATATGTGTCATTATTAACGACAATGATCATCATCTATCTTGCATCATGTTTTCTATAATTGTTTGACTTTTTCCTGTGCTGTGAGTGCCTGTAAGGTAAGTACTCCTCACTCCTACCTGGCACCTGGTTTTTAATTTCCACACTCCCTTGTCTCTAAGGCTACTACATGTTTGTTAAAAATGAATAAGAGGTAACTTGCCATTGTACCATGTCACCTACAACTATATATAGCTAGTAAGTGGTAGATCTGAAATTTGCACCTAACAAGACTGCCTCCAGAAAATGTATTTAAAAGCGAAATCTGTACAATTCAGGAGAGAAGAAGCCATGAAACAATGTCTCGGCTGACATATAATATGAACGAGTAATCAACCTTTGTTGTTTGGTCCATTTGTCACTGAAGGATTACTTAACCTAAACTCATTAATATAACTCCCTTTATTTATTTATTTTTTTAATTTTTAAACACTTATTTATTTACTTTCATGGTGGTTTTGGCTTTTGGGTAAGTGGTAAATTCTTAGTGAATTTTTATAAAATCAAACTTACAATTCATCTCATTAATGTATTTATTGTATAAATAATAAAAGATAATGTTCCTATAAACTAGTTTTTATTTCTTTTATATAGAATTAAAAAAAAATTAAAGCCACAAATCTTAGTCGTGACTACCTTGTTTAAAGGGTATTTCCACTTTAAGAAATTTTCAGGGTAGTTTACTTACCAAGTGTCTGACTCTACCATTTTATAACTAGCTAATGGACTCACAACTATAAATGGTTCACTAGGGGAAAAGCAGTTTTATATATGACAGTTTTAAAGTTATGTCAGAAAGTTCACACCTTTACTCTTGGATTGGCATTGAACTTGAAATTTTGCCTTCTCTAAATTCAAAGAAAAGCTGACCTGAGTCACAAAGGTAATTGCCATAGAATGTGCTAAAGGAGAATAGCCTCTTCAGCTTTTATCTGTGAGCTCACTGGTGCTGACTAATTCTATTCTGCTAATTGCTGTCAAAAATAAATGCTCCTGTTCTTCTGCCAACCTGGGCAAGAATGACATATTTCTTGGCTCAGGCTCACAACAGACTTTGTAACAAAACTTATTGATCTCTCTTGAAATGAAGCTGACATAGAAATATATGGTTTGTAGTTAGATGCTTTATACTGCTGTAGATACAGATAGTTCTCAAATACCACTAGCTGTATTGTAGCTAGTCTGTAGCAAAAGTTGTTGTGCTTGTTTGTGTTTTTTTTTTTTTTTAATCACTTATGGACATGTGAAAGTACCTATTTTGTTTACCTACTTTTTTGACTTCTTTCATTTTGACAATGAACAATTTCTTGGCTTAATTATTCCTGTTGTGAAAATCTGGCTCTCTTTTCTGCTGCATTCTAAACCCTCTTTATTTCTAGCAGACAAATGCTTTGAAATCAAAATCTTTAAATACTATCCATGCTCTAGAAAGTATTTTTTCATAAATTGATTTGCTTGGTTTAGTCTGAGTTATACCAGTCTCTGCCCTGGTATAATTCAGCAGCTAAGAGAATAAAATAATAGTTGGGTGTTCACTTCTGTTAAAAGTTTTCACTGTGATAGTTTACTCTTTGATTTTATTGGACTTAAAAACGATATATTCTCACTCAGGATTAAGCATAAAACACACCTGAAGTAAGATACTATTTAATTTGGAATGGCCATTACTGTGTGTTATCCATATGTCAGCTCCCTATTCGTTCAAGTAATCAAGAAGTGACTGTGCATAGTATTTTTCCCAGAATTCCATCTTCTTTAAGTAGTGATTCCCTCCCCTTGTTTCCATCTCCTCCATCTGGATTCTTCCTGTAACCTGTAAGATGAACTTTATAATTTTCATATCTGTTTTCCATAGATCTTATCTTTTTTAAAAAATACATATTTTATTTCAGCTCAATAACATGCTATTCAACTGGGTCAATTTTGCTAGTCAGCCATGAAAATTTATAGATTTAACTCCCAGTCTCTAATGAGTCCATTTTATGCACAACAGCCTTTTTGTCATGAATGGCACATTCTTCCTGTTCCTAAAAAATTATAATGGGTATAAACTCTGCACTTACTGTTTAATTAACTCTCTCCCTTCAGGTGTAAGTTCTTATACTAGTTAAGTTTGAAGTCTCTTTCATTCCTTATCTTAGTATTCTTCATATATTTGGTGATATGCTCATCATTTTTTTAAATATTTATTTTTGAGAGAGACCCAGTGCTAATGGGGAAGGGACAGAGAGAGACTAAGAAACAGAATCTGAAGCAGACTCCAGGCTCTGAGCTGTCAGCACAGACCCCAACACAGGGCTTGAACTCACGAACTGTGAGATCATGATGTAAGCTGAAGTCGGATGCTTAACCAACTGAGCCACCCAGATGCCCTGTTATGCTAATCATTTTAATTGATGTTGTAAGTGAATCTGTTTGTTGCTGTGTTTATGCAACTTACTTACATAGTAAGGAGAAGGGCTCCAGCCTCACATCGGCCCCATACTACTTCAGGATAGTGACTAATGGACATGAAAGGCTTCTGGGTGGCTTACTTCCATGGCTTGTTTTCTGATTTTTGGTTCTTTATATTCTTCCCAGATATCATCAACCATCTGGATCTCTGCCCTGTCTTTTATCCCTAAGCTCCCACATTTCTCATTCCTGTGTGTAGACAGCTAACCTCTTACTGCCTGGTCCACTTGGAGGTAGGGATGTGTCAAGACAGAGATGCACAGCACTTGGAAGCCTTGTGTATCTTCATGGCAGAATACCAATAAATCCCCTTTGATTTCCCCAGAGTTTTCTCCTGCACCTTGTACCCACCATCTCTGTGACAATGCTTTTCTTGCACATTCTGGCATTTTCGTCTTTCATGTAATAATGTCTGTTTTCAGTATTTCAAGAACTCTACAGGTTCAAGTTCCTGCAAGTCCTCCTTCCTCTTGTTTTTGAGCCACTCTGATCTTTTGTAGAGAAAGGGGGAGATTACATCATGTGACCATTTCACCATCCTACTTATTTTGCAGACTGCCATCAAAATGAAAAAAAAAAAAACAAACCTCTCATATATAACATTCAGACCCCTGAGGTCATGTCCCCAGATCTAGATTTTTTACAACACTGCCCTTTACCACATGATTTGAGTTGAAATTGCACATCGCTGCTCTCCTGACATTGGGTTCATTTTGGTACTGTTTTGACAAACATCTCAAAGCAAACGGAAAATACTCTTATTGCTCTTGATAAATCTGCCTTGCCTGCACATCAGCTTCTGAATCAAAGCAGGTGTGAAAAGCACAAAGCAGGCCAATTTGCACAGATGGTATGGAGGTCAAGTGAAAAAAAATATTACATTCCCCTGAGTTGACAGTTGTGGGTAGTGTGAAAACACCAGTTATAATACTTGGCTAATAATCAGTTCTGTATCATTTATATGTAGTCAGTAGCTCTCTAGTAAAGTAAAGTACATTGTCCTTTAGAAATCTAACAATGGGAAACAATGCATTATGCAATATTAGAGCCTCTTATAATAACAGCCAGAGATAGTTGGCTAAAGAGAGTATTTAAAAGGGCAGAAATAGTAGATCTGATTCAATGAGTTATGTGAAGGCATATTGTACATTTTTCATTACCAAACAAAGAGCACTGCATTAATTATTGAGCCAGGATTCTAAAGGCAACTGCCAAACTGATGCATTGAGTTGCCAATACAAAAATGAGACATTTATAATTAATTGTCCCTAAAGCAATCCTTTAAAAAATCAACACATTTTCTTGGATTTATTAACTGAGTTTACATAAAGCCTATCAATATTTTCATTTGCTAATAAACTATAAAAACTGGACACAAAACATGTTTTACTAGAAACATGATGCAAACAGTACATAATATCAAATTATTGAAATTTTAAAAATTTAATTCTCATTTAAGAAATTTCATCAGAGGGGCACCTGGGTGGCTTGGTTGGTTGAGCATCTGACTTTGGCTCAGGTCATGATCTCGTGGGTTTGTGAGTTAGAGCCCCGCGTGGGGCTCTGTGCTGACAGATCATAGCCTGGAGCCTGCTTCGGATTCTGAGTCTCCCTCTCTCTCTGCCCATCCCCTGCTCGCAGTCTCAGTCTCTCTCTCTCTCTCTCTCTCTCTCTCTCTCTCAAATAATAAATAAACAGTAAAAAATTTTTAAAAAGACATTTCATCAGAGCTTACCAGGGTCATCTACAATTCACACATTTGCATTGGCTTCTTCCTACTTCATATACTTTCAGGTCACGTGCTCTGAGTAGCACTGCTGTTACGGGTCAACATCACAAGGGTATAGTTAAGCATCACAAGATTCCTTCAGTTTCAGAGCTATATTAAGCGCCAAAACCTACTTTGGGGAGGCATCTATGTATATTCTTGTTGCAATAAGCATTTTCCCTTCACCAGGAATTATTCATCATGGAGGATAGAGGGAAATATATCTCATCAAATTTAAGTGGAACATAAATTAGTATAAAGTCATTTGGGACATAAAAGTAACCTTGAATTTCCATATGGGATTCTAAGGGACAATCATAACACACAATTCAGAAACTAGAATTCACCAAGGAAACCCAAAATACAAAATATTTTTACCACCAAGTATGGATATACCCGCCATTTAAAACTGGTGCTTATACTGGCTAGTCTATTCATCAACCTATACCCTTAAAGAAAATCTGTCTTTACCACATCATTATCACTATTCATCCAACTGCATTTAGACCTAGAGATTTTGTAACACACTCACAAAATCTGATTTAAAAAAATGCAATAGACACTTAACTTTTATGTAGTGGCATTCCTGGTATCTATTACTACTTATTCAACCTTTCTCATGGAGGTCTGTTAAAGGTTCAAGACTACAATGAAAGACAAGTACTTTGTCTTTTGTTAAGAGATGCTTACTAAATTGTTCATCTGCTCCGTTTTAAACCAGTCTTTAGTTCAGTGAGCACATATTCTGTTCACTCAAAAGTGCTTCTTTAACACCAGCCTCTTGAGAGAGAAACATTGCTGATACCTCCAGGCATTTCTTCTCAGAAGACTTGGGAAAATTCTGTAAGCCTACACGGTGTCAGATCCAAAATAACACTCTTTTTAAAATTTTTTTTAATGTTTATTTTTGAGAGACACAGCATGAGTGGGAGAGGGGCAGAGAGAGAGAGACAGACAGAGACAGAGACAGAGTCAGAAGCAGACTCCAGGCTCCGAACTGTCAGCACAGAGCCGGATGCAGGCCCTAACTCACAAACCGCGAGATCATGACCTGAGCTGAAGTCAGACACTTAACCGACTGAGCCACCCAGGTGCCCCCGAAATAATATTCTTAAGGACAAGATAAATAGCAAATTTTTCAAAGGGTCCCAAACACCTGCCTTTCTTCTGCATTTGGACAGTCTCTGAGAGCCCAACAAAATGGACTGAAAAAGATAGTGCAACTGGACAGAGGTAAATTTTATCTCATTCCCACATCTGACTAGCTGTGTAATTTTGGATAACCTTCTTGGTCTTTCTGGGTCACTTTCTAATTCTGAAAAAAATTATGTCAATACATACTTTTCGTTGTGTCTGTATGTATGTGTGGAGGGGGGCATGGTAATAGTTACAAGAATTGTGTAGCTATTTGTAAGCATGTCCATAAAATCTTCTTTAAACATTTTTAACATTCAGTTATTTTTGAGAGACAGAGTAAGACACAGCACGAGTGGGGGAGGGGCAGAGAGAGGAGGGG